>NW_020838029.1:3495066-3497829 GCF_003676395.1 Aethalodelphis obliquidens | reverse complement strand
TTTAAAATTTTTTTTCTTAATAATTATTTTTATTTTCATAAATTTATTTTATTTTATCTTACTTTATTTTATATTCTTTCTTTCTTCCCTTCCCTCCTTCCTCCCTTCCTTCCTTCCTTCCTTCCTCCCTCTCTCCCTCCCTCCCTCCTTTCTTTCTTTCTTTCTTTCTTTCTTTCTTTCTTTCTTTCTTTCTTTCTTTCTTTCTTTCTTTCTTTCTTTCTTTCTTTCTTTCTGTTCTTTCTTTCTCTCTACTCTTTCTCCCTTTTATTCTGAGCCATGTGCATGAAAGGCCCTTGTTGCTGCAGCCAGGAGTCAGTGCTGTGCCTCTGAGGTAGGAGAGCCTACTCCAAGACACTGGTCCACAAGAGACCTCCCAACTCCACATAGTATCAAATGACGAAAATCTCTCAGAGGTCTCCATCTCAACATCAGCACCCAGCTTCACTCAACAACCAGCAAGCTACAGTGCTGGACACCCTATGCCAAACAACCAGCAAGACAGAAACACAACCCCACCCATTAGCAGAGAATCTGCCTAAAATCATAATAAGACCACAGACACCCGAAAACACACCACCAGACATGGACCTGCCCACCAGAAAGAAAATATCCGGCCTCATCCCCCAGAAGACAGGCAATAGTCCCCTCCACTAGGGAGCCCACACAACCCACTGAACCAACATTAGCCACTGGGGGCAGACACCAAAAACAATGGGAACTACGAAACTGCAACCTGCGAAAAGGACACCCCAATCACAGTAGGTTAAGCAAAATGAGAACACAGAGAAAGACACAGATGAAGGGGCAAGGTAAACACCCACTAGACCTAACAAATGAAGAGGAAATAGGCAGCCTACCTGAAAAAGAATTCAGAAAAATCATAGGAAAGATTATCTAAAATCTTGGAAAGAGAATGGAGAAAATGCAAGAAACATTTAACAAGGACCTAGAAGAACTAAAGAGCAAACAAACAGTGATAAACAGCACAATAAATGAAATTAAAAATTCTCTAGATGGGATCAATAGCAGAATAACTGAGGCAGAAGAATGGATAAGTGACCTGGAAGATAAAAGAGTGGAAATAACTACTGCAGAGAAGAATAAAGAAAAAAGAATTAAAAGAACTGAGGACAGTTTCAGAGACCTCTGGGACAACAATAAACACAGCAAAATTTGAATTATAGGGGTCCCAGAAGAATAAGAGAAAAAGAAAGAGACTGAGAAAATATTTGAAGAGATTATAGTTGAAATCTTCCCTAATATAGGAAAGGAAATCATTAATCAAGTCCAGGAAGCACAGAGTGCCATACAGAATAAATCCAAGGAGAAACACGCAAAGACACATATTAATCAAATTACCAAAAAATAAATACGATGAAAAAATATTAAATGCAGTGTGGGAAAACAACAAACACACAAGGGAATCCCTATAAGGTTAACAGCTGATCTTTCAGCAGAAACTCTGCAAGTCTGAAGGGAGTGACAGGACATGTTTAAAGAGATGAAAGGCAAAAACCTACAAACATGGTTACTCTACACAGCAAGGATCTCATTCAGATTTGATGGAGAAATTAAAACCTTTAAAGACAAGCAAAAGCTAAGAGAATTTAGCACCACCAAACCAGCTTTACAACAAATGCTAAAGGAACTTCTGTAGGCAGGAAACACAAGAGAAGGAAAAGACCTACAATAACAAACCCAAAACAATTAAGAAAATGATAATAGGAATATACATATCGATAATTACCTTAAATGTAAATGGATTAAATACTCCAACCAAAAGAAATAGACTGGCTGATTGCATAGAAAAACAAGACCCGTATATATGCTGTCTACAAGAGACCCACTTCAGACTTGGGTCACATACAGATTGAAAGTGAGGGGGTGTAAAAAGATATTCCATGCAAATGGAAATCAAAAGAAAGCTGGAGTGACAATTCTCATATCTGACAAAATAGACTTTAAATCAAAGACTATTACAAGAGACAAAGAAGGACACTACATAGTGATCAAGGGATCAATCCAAGAAGAAGATATAACAACTGTAAATATTTATGCACCCAACATAGAAGCACCTCAATACATAAGGCAAATACTAACAGCCATAAAAGGGGAAATCGACAGTAAAACAATCATAGTAGGGTACTTTAAAAACCAACTTTCACCAATGGACAGATCATCCAAAATGAAAATAAATAAGGAAACACAAGCTTTAAATGATACATTAAACTAGATGGACTTAATTGATATTTATAGGACATTCCATCGAAAAGCAAGAGAATAAACTTTCTTCTCAGCTGCTCATGGAGCATTCTCCAGGATATGTCATATCCGGGCTCACAAATCAAGCCTTGGTAAATTTCAGAAAATTGAAATAGTATCAAGTATCTTTTCCAATCACAACACTATGAGACTAGATATCAGTTACCAGGAAAATACTGCAATAAATAAAAAAAACACATGGAGGCTAAAAAATAAATGACTTAAAAACCAAGAGATCACTGAAGAAAAAAAGAGGAAATCAAAAAAATACCTAGAAACAAATGACAATGAAAACATGACAACCCAAAGCCTATGGGATGCAGCAAAAGCAGCTCTGAGGGAAGTTTATAGCAATAAAATACTACATTAAGAAACAAGAAACATCTCAAATAAACAACTTAACCTTACACATAAAGCAGTAAGAGAAAGAAGAACAAAAAGTTAGCAGAAGGAGAGAAATCATAAAAATCAGATCAGAAATAAATGAAAAAGAAATGAAGG
>NW_020838029.1:3278999-3470066 GCF_003676395.1 Aethalodelphis obliquidens | reverse complement strand
GAAATTGTATCAAGTATCTTTTCCGACCACAATGCTATGAGACTAGATATCAATTACAGGAAAAGATCTGTAAAATATACAAGCAGATGGAGGCTAAACAATACACTACTTAATAATGAAGTGATCACTGAAGAAATCAAAGAGGAAATCAAAAAATACCTAGAAACAAATGACAATGGAGACACGACAACCCCAAACCTATGGGATGAAGCAAAAGCAGTTCTAAGTGGCAAGTTTATAGCTATACAATCCTACCTTAAGAAACAGGAAACATCTCAAATAAACCACATAACCTTGAACCTAAAGCAATTAGAGAAAGAAGAACAAAAATCCCCAAAGTTAGCAGAAGGAAAGAAATCATAAAGATCAGATCAGAAATAAATGAAAAAGAAATGAAGGAAATGAGAGTGAAGATCAGTAAAACTAAAAGCTGGTTCTTTGAGAAGATAAACAAACTTGATAAACCGTTAGCCATCCTCATCAAGAAAAAAAGGGAGAAGACTCAAATCAATAGAATTAGAAATGAAAAAGGAGAAGTAACAACTGACACTGCAGAAATACAAAAGATCATGAGAGATTACTACAAGCAACTCTATTCCAATAAAATGTACAACCTGGAAGAAACGGACAAATTCTTAGAAATGCACAACTGCTGAGACTGAACCATGAAGAAATAGAAAATATGAACAGACAAATCACAAGCATTGAAATTGAAATGGTGATTAAAAATCTTCCAACAATAGCCCAGCACCAGATGGCTTCACAGGCGAATTCTATCAAACCTTTAGGGAAGAGCTAACACATATTTTTCTCAAACTCTTCCAAAATATGGCAGAGGGCGGAACACTTGCAAACTCATTCTATGAGGCCAACATCACCCTGATACCCAAACCAGGCAAAGATGTCACAAAGAAAGAAAACTACAGGCCAATATCACTGATGAACATAGACGCAAAAACCCTCAACAAAATACTAGCAAACAGAATCCAACGGCACATTAAAAGGGTCATACTCCATGATGAAGTGGGGTTTATTCCAGGAATGCAAGGATTCTTCAATATACGCAAATCAATCAACATGATACACCACATTAACAAATTGAAGGAGAGAAGCCATATGATCACCTCAATAGATGCAGAGAAAGCTTTCGACAAAATTCAACACATTTTTTACGATAAAAACCCTGCAGAAAGTAAGCATAGAGGGAACTTTCCTCAACATAATAAAGGCCATATATGACAAACCCACAACCAACATTGTCCTCAATGGTGAAAAACTGAAACCATTTCCAGTAAGATCAGGAACAAGACAAGGATCCCTACTCTGATCACTATTATTCAATGCATAGTTTTGGAAATTTTAGCCACATCAATCAGAGAAGAAAAGGAAATAAAAGGAATCCAAATTGGAAAAGAAGAAGTAAAACTCACTGTTTGCAGATGACATGATACTATACATAGAGAATCCTAAAGATGCTACCAGAAAACTACTAGAGCTAATCAATGAATTTGGTAAAGTAGCAGGATACAAAATTAATGCATAGAAATCTCTGGCATTCCTATACACTAATGATGAAAAATCTGAAATTGAAATCAAGAAAACACTCCCGTTTACCACTGCAAGAAAAAGAATAAAATATCTAGGAATAAACCTACCTAAGGAGACAAAAGACCTGTATGCAGAAAATTATAACACACTGTTGAAAGAAATTAAAGATGATACAAATAGATTGAGAGATATAGCATGTTGTTGGATTGGAAGAATCAACATTGTGAAAATGACTCTACTACCCAAAGCAATCTACAGATTCAATGCAATCCCTATCAAACTACCCCTGGCATTTTTTACAGAACTAGGTCAAAAAATTTCACAATTTGTATGGGAACACAAAAGACCCCGAATAGCCAAAGCAATCTTGAGAACGAAAAATGGAGCTGGAGGAATCAGGCTCCCTGACTTCAGACTATACTACAAAGCTACAGTAATCAAGACAGTATGGTACTGGCACAAAAACAGAAAGATAGATCAATGGAACAGGATAGACAGCCCAGATATAAACCCACGCAATATGGTCACCTTATGTTTGATAAAGGAGGCAAGAATATACAGTGTAGAAAAGACAGCCTCTTCAATAAGTGGTGCTGTGAAAACTGGGCAGGTATATGTAAAAGTATGAGATTAGAACACTCCATAACACCCTACCCAAAAATAAGCTCAAAATGGATTAATGACCTAAATGTAAGGCCTGATTTACTTTATTATAGAGCAGAAACTAACACACCTTTTTAAAGAAATTATACTCCAATAAAGATGTTAAATATATATATATATATATATATATATATAGTCATCATGTTGTACATTGCATTCTTAGTATTTATTTATTTTTTAACTGCAAGTTTGTATCTTTTGGCCTTCTTCTTCCAGTTCCTCCACCTCCACCCCCATCTCTGTTAGCCACATATCTGATGACTTTTTCTGTGAGTTTTTTAAAAAGACTCAACAGATAAGTGACATCATACAGTATTTGTCTTATCTGTCTGACTTATTTCACTTAGCAGTATGCCCTCAAGGTACATCCATTTTGTCATAAGCAGCATTATTTCACCCTTTTATGGATGAGTAATATTCCATTTTGTATTCATATAACAACTTATCCATTTATCAATCAATATATTCAGGTGTTTCCAAGTCTTGGCTATTATAAATAAATCTGTAATAAACGTAAGAGAGTAGATGTCTTTTTGGGTTATTGTTTTCGTTTTATTCATATATATACCCAGAATTGTTATTAATGGATCATATGGTATCTTTATTTTTAGTTTTTTAAAGAACTCCATACTGTTTTCCATAGATGCTGTACAAATTTACATTCCCATCAACAGTGCATAAAGGTCCCCTTTTCTCCACATCTTCATCAGCATTTGCATCTCTTGTCTTTTTGTAGATATTCAGTCTAAGAAGGGTGAGGGGACAACTTTTTATGGCTTTGATTTACATTTCCCTAATGATTACTAGTGTTGAACACTTTTCCATGTACCTATTTGCCATTTTTATATCTTCGTTGGAAAAAATGTCTATTAAGATTCTTTGCCCATTTTTAAATTGTTTTTTTTTTCACTATTGTGTTGTAAGAGTTCTTTATATATTTTGGATATTACCTCCTTATCAAATGTATGATTTGCAAATATTTTTCCCATTATGTAGGTTGCCTTTTTACTTTGTTAATTATTTATTTTGCTGTGAAGAAGGATTTTAGTATGATATAGTCTCACCTGTTTATTTTTATTTTTGTTGCTTGTGCTTTAGGTGTCATATGCAAAAACTAATTGCCAAGACACATGTCAAGAAGCTTTGTTCCTATGTTTTCCTTTAGGAGTTTTATGGATTCAGGTATTGCATTTAAGTATTTAATCTATTTGAAGTTAATTTTTGTGAGTGGTGTAAGATAGGGGTGTGTTTCAGTCTATTACATGCGAATTTTCCCAGGACCATTAATTTAAAAAACTGACTTTTCCCCCTGTGTATTCTTGGCTCACTTGTCAAATTTTAGTTGACTCTATATGCATGGATTTATTTCAGGTTTCTTGATTCTGTTCCATTGGTCTATTTGTCTATTTTTATCCCTGTGCCATAATTTTTTATTTACCATAACTTTATAATATATCTTGGAATCAGGAAGTATGATGCCTCTCACTTTGCTTTTCATTCTCAAGATGGCTTTGGTTATTCAGTGTTTTTTCTGTTTGGTTCCATACACATTTTAGAACTGTTTTTCTTCTTCTGTGAAAAATGGTATTTATATATCCTAACAACAAATTATCTAATAGAGAAATAAAGAAAATGATTCCATTTACAGCAGCATGAAAAACAATGAAATATTAAGAATACATTTAATCAAGGAGGTAAAAGATTTCTACAGTGAAAAGGACAAGAAATTGATAAAAGAAATTACAGAAGACACAAATAAATAGAATATCTTGTGTTCATGAATTGGAAAAATTAATATTGTTAAAATGTCCATCCAGGGACTTCCCTGGTGGTTCAGTGGTTAAGACTCTGTGCTTCCACTGTGGGGAGCATGGGTTTCGATCCCTGGTTGGGGAATTATCCCGCATGTCACAAGGTGCAGCCAAAAAAATAATAATGTCCATTCGAAGTCATTGATAGATTCACTGCAATCTTTATCAAGATTCCAACGTCACTTTTTAAAATTTATTTTTAAATTTTATATTGGAGTATAGTTGATTTACAATGTTTTGATAGTTTCAGGTGTTCAGCAAAGTGATTCAGTTATACATGTACATGTATATATTCTTTTCCAAAATCTTTTCCCATTTAGGTTACTACATAATATTGAGCAGAGTTCCCTGTGCTATACAGTAGGTCATTGTTGGTTATCTACTTTAAATATAGCAGTGTGTACATGTCAATACTAAACTCCCAAACTACCAATGCCATTTTATACAGAAGATTAGTCATGAAAGAGATGGACTGACAAATGTTGGAGAACTGAATAGTGACTCTGGGAGTGACAAGGCCCAGCAGGAGTTAGTCCTTCTACCTCTTCTTGTTTGCCTAGACCAATTCAGTCTCTTCATCCTTGGTTTCCTTCCATTTGCAGGACTATGAGTAGAATCAGCAAGAGTCATAGTGGTAATAACCAACCTTCCCTTCCCAATATACCTCAAAAATCATCAGTGTATGAGTTACCAGCAACTTCATCTGGTTGGTACCTAAGACTGTTAAGGAAAAAAAATTAAACCTCTGATTTATATAGATATCATTTTATGCCATTCCAGCTTTATAAAATTTCCTTCATGTGAAAATTTATAGTCCAAAACAACGGTCCAATCTGCATTCTTTTATAGTGACATTAAGTTTGACTATTAAAGTCGGGCTATGTGTGACTTTAATATGTAGGTTAATTAAAAATGAACGTTGTTTTTATAAATTATTGGTTTCTGTGGAGGCAAGCAATATTTTTTTTCTGTGTAGAATTGTTTCTGTAAGTATTATTTGGATTTGAAAATATTTTGCAGTGGATCTAAGCCATAGTTTGTTAACTTCAAAATAACACCTGCATTACATTCTCTTGGATTGTACTTATTTTTATGTCGTTTTATAACCCATAGAAAACCAGTACTTTTTATTTTGAAGTTAAAAAATAGAAAAAATATGCATAAAATGATGTATGAAATATGCACAGAATGTCACCATTTAACTGTGAATAGCTATTTCTTGCATATCTAATTATTTTGTATCTGTCTCATTTTTAATTGCACAGAACCAATCATAAAAAGTAAACTGCAGTTTTACAATTTGTGTGCCTAAACATGGGTACTACTGTTTATCTCACTACTTATTTAAATGAGTCTCCTTTGTAAGTTTTAGATGGCATTACACTTATTGTACAATGCTGTATTGGTATAGGAAACAGTACTGTATATTTATAAATATTAAATGAAAATACTGTATTTTGTGAACTTAAAAATGGTTGTTAAATTCTCCCAACTAGTTTGAGCTTTGCAGTATTTCTAAAGTGGATACATAATTCTAAATTCTATTCCATTGGAAAAAACTGGCAAATCATTATGATGTTGATATTTTTCCAGTAATTCATTATTTTACTTTTAAATTTAATTGCCACAATAAAGGAAAAATTTTAACCAAGGAATATGGAAATGATGTATGATTGTCCTAAATTTTGCCAATTGGTTATGATGGAATTAATGTGCTTTTAAAATGCACATCAATATCTATTATTTTAAAGTAATTTATAAAATAAAATGTTTATATTTTAAATAAACCAGTATGTTTTTTGTTTTGTTTTGTTTTTTAATTTTGATATGTAGCATAGCAGTATTTTCTAATTTAAGAGGTACTTTAAGGATTATAAACAATGGTATATACCTTCTCTGTAATGTCTGAAAATATAATCTATTGTGATATTCTACAGGTATTAATTTTTAAATAGAGCAAACATGTTGAATTAAAAATATGAATAATTCCAACAATTTACAATTTGCTTTGGTCAAAATTTCTGTGTTCATCACATGACTCATTTATGAAGGTGTTTATTCAATACGAATATTGTTTCAAGTTTGTATTGGAAAATTATAGCTAAACATCTCATTGTCACGAGTCTATAGAAGAAGCACAGGGCTTCCCTGGTGGCGCAGTGGATGAGAGTCTGCCTGCAGATGCAGGGCACACAGGTTCGTGCCCCGGTCCAGGAAGATTCCACATGCCGCAGAGCGGCTGGGCCTGTGAGCCATGGCGTTGAGCCTGCGCATCCGTAACCTGTGCTCCGCAACCGGAGAGGCCACAACAGTGAGAGGCCTGCGAACCGCAAAAAAAAAAAAGAAGCACAATTTTATCACTTTGTCTTGCTTGTAGTCATTAACTCATTAAATTTGCATATTTAAAAAGAAACAGAACAGAGAACATCCTAGGTTTTGCCAGAGAAGATTTCCGAAAGACAGATGTAGGAGGGAAGGTACAGCTTGTATCAGATGCCCATATTTTATCTCCTGGGTTTCGCTTTCCCTCGAAGGCTCTGGTCCTCACTGCCACTCCTTGTAAGGGAACAGCCTTCCTGATTTAATCAGAACAGAAGAAATTCCCAGGTTTGGACAAAGAGAAGCTTGGGAAGAAAAGCCTGCAGGAAAGAAGGAGGGGCTGCCCCCAGCTCATCCCTCAGGATCACCTCTTCCATAGTGGATTCTGTCTTTAAACTCCAGCTCAAGAAGTTATGCAAACTATACCAATTTGGATTGCATCTGGCAACAAATAATAAAAGCAAACAAGCATACAAACAAACCCAGAGGTTTAAACAAGTAGGGGTAATATATATACATATATATTCAGCAAGAAATCAAGAGTTAGAGTCCAGGACCCACTGGGTATCCAGGCCCCTGTGTCTCTATGTTCTACTATTCTTACCTGTGGTATCATCCTCAGGGTATATATAGGAGTCTATCTATGAGACAGATAGCCCCTATAGCACCAGGCACCATGTCTGCATTGTAGGAAGTAAGGACAGGAAAAGGCAAAAGTTATGTGTCCACTGAGTCTATCCTCTTTTAAAAACTCTTTTGTGAAATTGCCACACAGTTACTTCTGCTTGCATATCATTGGTCAGAACTAAATCTTCTGGCTACCCCTCTGCAAGCTGAGGGAGGCTAAGAAGTGTAGGTTTCCCCCACCCCTGCTGGGCCCACTTCTGCCCCAAACAAAATCAGAGTTCTGTTAGACAGGAAGAGGAGAATGGATATTGGGTAAGGACAAGCAGTGTCTGCCACACCCATTTTCTGCTTCTTTGCAACATAACTGAAAGTGACTGCTATTTCACACAAAAAAATTATTAACTACTAAAAAAAAGATTAAAGGCAGAAAGAATGATGAAAAAAGAAAACCTTATTAATGTGGTTAAATTTTGAAAGCAAGTTTTTGTGGCCAGAAGACAAATTCTCACCGAGGCACCTCAGTGGTACCTCACTGGCACCACCTCTCAGGAAATGACATCTCTGCTCACCCAGCTCCCTCCCAAATCTGAAATACTACCTCTCTTGAGCCTCACGAGCTCTTTCCAAACTAAGGCCAAAGACAGCAGTTGCCTGGGGCCCTATGACCTCCGGTGGTTTCCAGCTTGCCTCATTCATGGCCCATTGGCTGGTCTTGGATAACAAGGGTGTCAGAGGTGGCCATGAGAAACTGGGAATTAGAGGCCCTTCTCCCATTTTTCTGGAAACTTGCCTAAGCCTCCTTGGAAGGTGGCAATAGTGTCTTACATAGAGGTGAGCAAATAGGGTATTCCACATAGACCTGAATTTGTGCCTGAAGAGTCATAACTAATGCAAATGCCTTCCCCATTCCAATGTCTCCTCTTTGCTTCTCCACTTGACCTTTTCTTTTCCACTTGACCTTTTGATTAGGATCTCTCCAACCTGCTTCTTGCATTTTCACTCTCTGTGTCTCTACTTCTCCAGCCCTACATCCCAGTCAAGCTATTTCCCACTACCGTCTGAAGGAAGCAAAACCATGTAGTGGTTAAGAGCTCCACTTCTGACGTCCAACTGTTTGGGTACAAATAATGCCTCCCCTATTCCCTAGTTAAAGTAGCCTTGGGCAAGTCGTATAACCTTTATGTGTCTTAGTTTCCCATCTGTAAATAAGGTTGCAATATTACCTACTTCATAGGGTTATTGTCTGGATTAAATGAGTTAATGCATAAAGTACCTGACACATAGTAGGTTCTCAATAAATGTTAGCTATTAAAATTCAGCCATGGGCTTTTGATATGGTAGTCCCACTGCTTGGGGTACTCTTTCTTATTTTTGTCAGCAAACTCCCTTTTTTCCTTACAAAATTACTGAAAAATTATCTCCTTTGTGAAATGTTGCTGGAATCCCCTAAGCAAAATAAGGCATTCACATATACTTACTCAACATTTTGTACCTAACCCTGATCTGACATGGATCACTGTATATTATAAAATTGTCACACTTGCTCCTACTAATCTGTGGACTCCTTGAAGATAATGGTCTGTGCCTTATTTCTTTATCCCCAGCATGTCACACATAGCCTGACCCACAATAGACACTTGGTGACTGTTAAGGAATGAATGAATTATTGACAAGTGAATGAATAAAAAATGCAGCTATGGGAATCATATTCTATGTGTGCCCTAGACTTTCCAATAACAGAGTTTATAAGTCCCTCTTTCACGTTGTCCTAAAATGTATTGCCAGACCTCCTGTTTTATGAAGATATATGGTACTAGAATGCACTAGGCTACCTGTCAGCAGAGGGGACTAGTGTTGAGGGTGGGTTCTGGAGAGAAACAGGAGTTGGAATGGAAGAGGACTAAGTCACCAAGATTTTCAGAGTTGAAAGATTCCATTCCACTCTCTTCCTTCTATGGAACATGCTCTTAGAGGTGTTTCTTAGGGAGAGACGGAGATTTCAGGGCCTACAGCAGCTCCTGTCTGTGTGAAGGATGGGGCAGCTGTCCTTGATTATGGATAAAGAGGCTGGGAACTCAGCCAGAGAAGTCATTAAAAAAATACCAGGGGCTCGTAATAGGCTTATGCTGTCAGATAACCAAGGTCCCAAACAGAATCAGATGTGGCTGGTAAATGCTTTGAGCCAGACTGTAGGTAAGTGTAGGTCCCACTCTCTGATAGTTTCCATTGCATCCAAAAATTGGGTACTCACACAAAACCAAAAACTGACAAGCATGATTTAGACTAGAGCACTGGGTGATAAATGGGAAAGAATGAGGTAGGGAGAATTGTAAAAATCAAACTACTATGTGGTTGCTGCTCTTCCACAGGCTGAGGAGACTCTGGTATTGCCACTGATTGATCCTGTGACCTTGGGCAAGTCCTTTTTTTTTTCTCTAGGCCTCAGTCTCCCCAGAGACTGAGAGAACTGCCTCTCTTCAACAAGGCAGTTAGATCTGATGATCTTTAAGAATCCATATGGATCTTTAAATTGTGGCTTGAATAGTAATGAGACATCCAAAGATCTTTACAAACAGGAGAGATCTCAACTGTCTGGCTTGGAAGAAAGGCTGCCCAGCTTGAGGGAAGGGAGCTGTCTAGGATGATCCCCTTGAGGGCTCAATGGACCCTGAATGTCTGTGTCCCTCAGGAGGGCTGGGACTAGTTGTGAGCTCACTCCAGTCCAACAGTATTTGCATTTCTCTGAGTGCCACCCCCAGGGTGAGGTCTTTGCCTTGAAGACTCTGGGAGAGGCCCTGGTTAATGAAAGCATTTCTTCCCTGGAGAGATTGAAGTGGTTTTCTCAGCCTAAGTGGGTGATAATTTTTTCACTTAAATCACATTTATTATAAACCTAAGTGGAGTTTATTTGGAGAATAATTTAGTTTCTCAAGACAACTGGAAAAAAAAAACCTATTAGCAGTGGGAGACAGCTCCAAGCAGCTGGCATTTTCATAGCTCTTTGGAGCTGAGAGTAGTGTGACCAGAAGGGAACACAGCTCCCCAGATCTAGGACAGGGCCTAGAAATATTCATGTTTCTTTCTGGGAGTTGCAAGAAGAGAAGCATCCTTGAGCTACAGAGAAAATGGATAGGAGGATAATAAAGATACAAAAAAAGAAAATCTGACTTAGAGGAAAAGACTTGGACTGCAGAATTGTGGAATTATGGATATTTATAAACTTGAAGGACCTTAAGAGACCTGGATCAAATATACCCATTTTATAAGTTAACTGAAGCCCAAGGGGCAGAGACATGTCCAAATTCATATACATACCTATACACTCACACTCACAAACACACCTTATAGTTATGGAATCATAGATACACAGTATCCTTGAGTCAAATCCTTGTAAAACATTTTATCAACCCCCCACTCATGCTACAAATGGGGACCCAGAAGCCTAAAGAGTAGAAAGGATCAACCCAAGGTCACACAGGGAGTCAGTGGCAAACTAGGGAATTGAGATACAGAGCAAGAAGTATTTGGAAACTCCCTGAAGCATAAAGTTGGGCATGGAACCAAAGTCTGAGGATATTTGGTACCATGGGCTTAGTAGGCAGACCACCCACAAAGTGTGTGTTTACCCTCTCCAAGGCAATTCTGTCCTGGATCATGGTCTTCATGTTCTAAGATTGCTGCAGAATAAAGGCTCATAGACTAGAGGCACATGGAAAAATTGCTATAGCCTCCAGACTTTCTTTTTTTATCACTTCTCTCATTGTCTCATCTCTCTTCACGTATCCTCTCCTCTCTTGGCCTCCTCAGCACTCTCCGGTTACTCTCTCTCTTATTTCCTGTATTTCAGAGTCACTATACTTAGCCCCCACTCCACACCCCTACCCCGAACCTATCTGAGTGGCACCACTTAGAGCTGGAATGTGCATCCTGTACAGCTCTACAGAGCATCTGTGCTCCACTTCTGTATACAACAAAATGCTTATTACCTTATCTCAGGTAGATATATGAGAGGAAAGACCTAGGCTACACAGTAATGAAGACTTCCCCCCTCCTTGGTGTTATATAACTTTCAAAGGGAGAGTTTGTTACCCCAATGACTTTCTTATTAATAGATAATTATGGTTGGAAATGTGAAGGCAGGGAAGGGAAGATAATTTGATGGGATATAACTGCCCCTAATATAATACCTTAAAGATCTATCATTACAGGCTTAAAATTAGAGATTTCTTCCTTTGCAACACACATTACTTACTTTGTTCCAGGTTCCATGTTAGATATGGGGAGGTTGTGGGAGCAAGGAAGGGGACTGGGATAAAAATAACAAAAGGAAGTTCACAGGGGATGGGACAGGTGACTGCTTAAGGAACTAATTATAATTCAAAGCTAAAGGAAGTGTGAGCTAAACAGCTCCTCATGGAAGCACAAAGGAGAGGCATGATATTTTCCATCTGAGAGGAAGTGAAGGGAATCAGGGAAGGCCGCACAGAAGAACTGGTATTTGAGTTCACCTAGAAAGCTGAAAGTGAATTTTACCCAAATGAGGGGAGGGAAGGGAACAGAGGGAAGAGTAGAGGTCTACAGGCTTTAAAGTACAGAGCATGTTTGAGCCTTGTGATTGGGGGATACCAGGGAGGACAAAGCAGATGAGATTTTAAAGGTAAAAGTAGCATAGAAAGGAAGCCTGCAATGTAAGGCTTAGGGGTTTGGATCTTATCCTGAAGGCAATGGAGAGACATCAAAGAATTTTAAGCAGGAGAGTAACATGATAATTTTTTGTTTTCTTTTGTTTTGAATGATAATTATGGAAGCAGTGTGGAGGATTGGCTGGAGGAGGGAAGGCCTAGAAATAGGGAGACCAGTTAGAACATTTTAAAGGTCAGAACTGAGTCAGTGGGATGACAAGCAGTAGAATGAACAGAATTTGGTGATATTGGATTGAGGTGTTTATCAGTCAGCTTCTGCCACAGTTATGCTGCATAACAATCACAGAATCTCAATGCCATATAACAATAAGCATTTATTTCACACTCAAATATCTGCAGGTCATCTGAGGTTCTACTGATTTTGTCTGGGCTTGTCTTGGATTGACTACAGGGATGAGAAGGCACAAAATGTTTCTCAATGCCTAGCTTCAGAATCAGCACCCTGTCACTTATGCCAACTTTCCACTGACTGAAGCAAATCACATAGGCAGGTCTAGTCAGAGTGGAAGGATACTACAATATTACATGCCAGTGGGCATGGATAGAGGGAAGGGTGAATAATTAAGACCACTAATGCTATCAGTCTACTGAAGTTGGATCTGAAAGATGAAGCAGAGGAGAGTTGGGAAAGACTATAACACATTTGAGAAACTGAAAGAAAAGGCCAGTATAGCTAGACCACAGAGAGCAAGGGGAGAGTGGTATGTCACAAAGCTGGTAGAGCCCAGACAATGTAGGTTCTCTCAGGTCATATTAAGGGTTTTGTCTTTATCCTGAAAGCAATGAGAAGCCACTGTAGAGTTTTAAGCCAAGGAAGGACAATTCCCAGAATTTTAGCCTGGACAGCTGGATAGATTATTTACCATTCACTGACATATGGAAAGCTAGAGAAGCCTGGGCTTTTCTCCAGCCCAAGAGCCCAAGGTAAGTTTGTGGTAGATCTTGATAAGTCTAAGCCAGAGTTTCTAAGCTCCCAGCCTTATTAACATTTTAGGCTAAGTAATTCTTTGATGTGGGGTCCTGTCTTGTGCTTTGCAGGATGTTTAGCAGCTTCCTGGTCTTCTAACTACCAGGTACTAGTAGCAACACTTCCCCCAAGTTGTGATAACTAAAAATGTCTCCAGACATTGTCAAATATTTCCTGGAGGACAAAATCACCCCTGACTGGGAGTCACTGGTATGAACTAATAATGGAAATTTTATTTCCTTCTCCAGTGATTGATTTAAAAGGATTATGTTCTTCAGAGCGCTGGTCATCCCCAAATATCCATTTTCCATTTCATTCTTAGCAATAGAGTGCCAATTTTTAGCCTGGCACATTACTGCCAGATTTTCTTGCAGCTGGCTGTGGTTATGCCACTAAGTTTTGGCCAGTGAGATTTAATTGGAAGACTTTAAAATGGAGAGGATACACCTTCTCATTTATTTGTACCGTATTCCTTCCTGAACATGGATGTGATGAATGGATCTTCAACAGCCTTCTAGGATCATGTAGATATGGGCAATTCCTTAAGGATGACAAAATAGAAGACTGGAAGGATCCTGGGTTTCTGATGAGTTTATGAAGCTACCATACCAGCCCTGGACTGCATACCTCTGTTCTCCTGTATAAAATTTTATCATATTTAGGTCACCTGTTTTGATTTGTTTGTTTGTTTTTCTGCCGTGTTGCTGCTGAATCTAAGCCTAACTTGTAAAGCATAAAACATGTGGTACAATTCTTACCAATGACAAGTGAAGAGAAATCTGTTGTGGAGCTTCTAGGAAAGATTTTCTCTCTCTAAAAATGTTCAAAAGGAAGGATCTCCCTGTCTTTCAGTGTTTGGACATTATTATAAAAACAATGTCTGGCACTACTATGGCCATTTTTTTGACCATAAGAGGAGTAGTTGACATGCTGATGATAATACAGAAAACATATGGAAAGGACCTGGATCCTTGATACTACTGAGCCACTGAATTGGCCAGCATATGTGACCACCTCCAGTGTGTTTGTTAAAGACAACAAATTGTTATAATTTTACCATAATTTAATTTACTTAATTTCTGGTATTTGTACCTTAAAGCCTCCTAACTGAAACAACTAGTTTAGGAAAGGGAAGTGATGAGTTAAGTTGGGATTTGGTGAATTTAGAAAAATATCTGTGGCACATCTAGGCTTGTGATGCCCAACAAGCAGTTGGCTATATAGGTGTGAGACCAAAAGAAGATATGAGAGAGGAGACCTTCAAGAAGGCAGAGGAGTAAGACATGGAGATCAACTTCCTCCCCACAAATACATCAAAAATACATCTACATGTGGAATAACTCCTATAGAACACATAATGAGTGCTGGCAGAAGACCTCAGACTTCCCAAAAGGCAAGAAACTCCCCACGTACCTGGGTAGGGCAAAAGAGAAAAAAAGAAAAAAACAGAGACAAAAGAATAGGGATGGGACCTGCACCTCTGGGAGGGAGATGTGAAGGAGGAAAAGTTACCACACACTAGGAAGCCCCTTCACTGGCAGGGACAGGGGGTGGTCAGGGGGGGAGCCTCAGAGCCACAGAGAAGAATGCAGCAACAGGGGTGCAGAGGGCAAAGTGGAGAGATTCTTGCACAGTGGATCAGTGCCAACCAGAACTCACCAACCTGCTTGTCTGCACACCTACCGGGATGGGTGGGGGATGGGAGCTGAAGCTCGGGCTTTGGAGGTCAGATCCCAGGAAGAGGACTGGGGTTGGCTGAGTGAAGACAGCCTGAAGGAGGCTAGTGCGCCACAACTAACCAGGAGGGAGTCAGGGGAAAAGACTGGACCTGCTGAAGAGGCAAGAGACCATAGTTTTGGGGTGCACGAGGAAAGGGGGTTGCTTCCCCATGTGCCAGCAGAAGGCAGAGCACTGCCTAAGTGAACTCCAGAGTCGGGCTTGAGCCATGGCTATCAGCTCAGACCCCAGAGACGGGCATTAAATGCTAAGGCTGCTGCCACCAAGAATTCTGTGCGCAAACACAGTTCACTACCCAAACCCCCCAGGGAGCCTGTGCAGCACCGCACTGCTAGGGTCATGATATCCAAGGACAACTTCCCCGGAAGAATGAATGGCATGCTTCAAGTTGCTGCAATGTCATGCCGGCCTCTGCCACCACAGGCTCACCCCGCATTCCAATTATGACTACCGTATACCTCCCTCTCCCTGAATTGAGTGACCAAGAGAGCCCTAATCAGCTGCTGCTTTAACCCTCTCCAGTCTGGGTGGGGAACAGACACCTGAGGGTGACCTACACACAGAGGAAGGCCCAAACCAGAGCTGAACCCAAGGAGCTGGGTGAACAAGTAAGAGAAAAGGAAATTTCTCTTTGCAGCCTCAGGAGCAACAGATTAAATCCCCACAAACAACTTGATGAGCCCTGTATCTGTGGAATACCTGAATAGACAATGAAAGTTCCCAAAATTGAGGTGGTGGAGTTTGGGAACAACTGCAGACTTGGGGTTTTCTTTCTGCAACTGATTTGTTTCTGATTGTTATGTTTATCTTAGTTTAATGTTTAGTGCTTTCTATCATTGGTGGATTTATTGGTTTGGTTGCTCTCTTCTTTTTTTGTTTTTTTAATTTCATTTAATTTTTTATTTTATTATTATTTTTCTTCCTTTTTTTTTTCTTCCTTCTGAGCTCTGTGGCTGGCAGGGTCGTGGTGCTCCAGCCAGGTGTCAGGCCTGAGACTCTGAGGTGGGAGAGCTGAGTCAAGGATATTGGACCATCAGAGACCTCCTGGTCCCATGTAATATCAATTGGTGAGAGCTCTCCCAGACATCTCCATCTCAACACTAAAACCCGGCTCCACCAAATGACCAGCAAGCATCAGTGCTGGATGCCCCATGCCAAAGAACTAGTAAGACAGGAACACAACCCCAACCATTAGCAGAGAGGCTGCACAGTCATACTAAGTTCACAGACACCCCAAAACACAACAGCAGACACGACATTGCCCACCAGAAAGACAAGATCCAGCCCCACCCACCAGAACACAGACACCAGGAAGCCTATAAAAGGCACTGAATCAACCTCACCCACTGGGGGGCAGAAACCAAAAACAACAGGAACTATGAACCTGCAGCCTGCAAAAAGTACACCCCAAACACAGTAAGTTAGAAAAAAAAGAGAAGACAGAGAAATATGCAACAGATGAAGGAGCAAGGTAAACCCCCACAAGACAAAACAAATGAAGAGGAAGTAAGCTCTCTACCTGAAAAGGACTTTAGAGTAATGATAGTAAAGATGATCCAAACTCTTGGAAATAGAATGGAGAAAACACAAGAAATGTTTAACAAGAAACTAGAAGAATTAAAGAGCAAACAAACAATGATGAACAAGACAATAAATAAAATTAAAAATTCTCTAGAAGGAATCAATAGCAGAATAAATGTGGCAGAAGAATGGATAAGTGACCTGGAAAATAAAATAGTGGAAATAACTGCCGCAGAACAGAATAAAGAATTAAAAGAATTGAGGACAGTCTCAGAGACCTCTAGGGCAACATTAACTGCACCAATATTAGAATTATAGGGGTCCCAGAAGAAGAAGAGAAAAAGAAAGGGTCTGAGAAAATATTTGAAGAGATTATAGTTGAAAACTTCCCTAACATGGGAAAGGAAAAGTCAATCAAATCCAGGAGTGCAGAGAGTACCGTGCAGTATAAATCCAAGGAGAAACATGCAAAGACATGCATTAATCAAACAATCAAAAATTAAATAGAAAGAAAAAATATTAAAATCAGCAAGGGACTGCAACAATTAACATACAAGGGAAGCCCCATAAGGTTAACAGCTGATCTTTCAGCAGAAACTCTGCAAGCCAGAAGGGAGTGGCAGGACATACTTAAAGTGATGAAAGGGAAAACCCTACAACCAAGATTACTCTACCCAAGAAGGATCTCATTCAGGTTCAACAGAGAATTTAAAACCTTTAAAAACAAGCAAAAGCTAAGAGAATTCAGCACCACCAAACCAGCTTTACACAAATGCTAAAGGAACTTCTCTAGGCAGGAAACACAAGAAAAGGAAAAGACCTACAAAAACAAACCCAAAACAATTAAGAAAATGGTAGGAGGACTTCCGGGAAGATGGCAGAAGAGTAAGACGCGGAGATCACCTTCCTCCCCACATATACACCAGAAATACATCTACACGTGGATCAACTCCTACAGAACACCTACTGAATGCTGGCAGAAGACCTCAGACCTCCCAAAAGGCAAGAAATCCCCCACGTACCTGGGTAGGGAAAAAGAAAAAAGAATAAACAGAGACAAAAGGATAGGGACGGT
Source organism: Aethalodelphis obliquidens (assembly GCF_003676395.1). Lineage (NCBI taxonomy): Eukaryota > Metazoa > Chordata > Mammalia > Artiodactyla > Delphinidae > Aethalodelphis > Aethalodelphis obliquidens. The sequence goes on along the minus strand of NW_020838029.1, from coordinate 3,453,095 downwards.
ACCTGCACCAGTGGGAGGGAGCTGTGAAGGAAGAAAGGTTTCCACACACTAGGAAGCCCCTTCGTGGGCAGAGACTGTGGGTGGCGGAGGGGGAAAGCTTCAGAGCCACGGAGGACAGCACAGCCACAGGGGTGCAGAGGGCAAAGCAGAGAAATTCCCGCACAGAGGATCGGTGCCGACGAGCACTCACCAGCCAGAGAAGCTTGTCTGCTCCCCCGCCAGGGCGGGCAGGGCTGGGAGCTGAGGCTTGGGCTTTGGTCAGAGCACAGGGAGAGGACTGGGGTTGGCAGCATGAACACAGCCTGCAGGCAGTTAGTGCACCACGGCTGGCCGGGAGGGAGTCCGGGGAAAAGTTTGGACCTGCCGAAGAGGCAAGAGACTTTTTCTTCCCTCTTTCTTTCCTGGTGCTCGAAGAGAGGGGATTAAGAGCACTGCTTAAAGGAGCTCCAGAGACAGGCGCGAGACACAGCTAAAAGTGTGGACCCCAGAGACGGGCATGAGACACTAAGGCTGCTGCTGCCACAACCAAGAGGCCTGTATGCGAGCACAGGTCACTATCCACACCCCCTTCTGGGCAGCCTGTGCAGCCCATCACTGCCAGGGTCCCGGGATCCAGGGACAACGACCCCGGGAGAACGCACGGTGAGCCTCAGGCTGGTGCAATGTCATGTCAGCCTCTGCCGCCGCAGGCTCTCCCTGCACTCCGTGGCCCTCCCTCCCCCCGGCCTGAGTGAGCCAGAGTCCCCGAATCAGCAGCTCCTTTAACCCCATCCTGTCTGAGCGAAGAACAGACACCCTCCAGTGACCTACACGCGGAGGCGGGGCCAAATCCAGAGCTAAGCCCCTGGGAGCTGTGAGAACAAAGAAGAGAAAGGGAAATCTCTCCCAGCAGCCTCAGAAGCAGCGGATTAAAGCTCCAAAATCAACTTGATGTACCCTGCATCTGTGGAATACATGAATAGACAACGAATCATCCCAAATTAAGAAGTGGACTTTGAGAGCAAGATTTATAATTTTTTCCCCTTTTCCTCTTTTTGTGAATCTGTATGTATATGCTTCTGTGTGAGATTTTGTCTGTATAACTTTGCTTCCACCATTTGTCCCAGGGTTCTATCCGTCTGTTTTTTTGCGTTTTTTCTCTTAATAATTACTTTTTTATTTTACTAAATTTATTATATTTTATGTTACTTTATTTTATTTTACTTTATTTTCTTTCTTGCCTTTTTCCTTCCTTCCCTCCTTCCTTCCTCCCTCCCTCCCTCCTTTGTTTCTTTCTTTCTTTCTACTTCTACTAATTCTTTCTTTCTACTTTTTCTCCCTTTTCTTCTTAACCATGTGGATGAAAGGCTCTTGGTGCTGCATCCAGGAGTTAGAGCTGTGCCTCTGAGGTGGGAGAGTGAGCTTCAGAACACTGGTCCACAAGAGACCTCTCAGCTACACATAATATCAAATGGTAAAAATCTGCCAGAGATCTCCATCTCAACACCAGCACCCAGATTCACTCAACAAGCAGCAACCTACAGTGCTGGACATCCTATATCAAACAATGAGCAAGGTAGGAACACAACCCTACCCATTAGCAGAGAGGCTGCCCCAAATCATAAGTCCACAGACACCCCAAAACACACCACCAGATGTGGACCTGCCCACCAGAAAGAAGAGATCCAGCCTCATCCACCAGACACAGGCACTAGTCCCCTCCAACAGGAAGCCTACACAACCCACCGAACCAACCTTAGCCACTGGGGACAGACACCAAAAACAACGGGAACTACAAACCTGCAGCCTGGAAAAAGGAGACCCCAAACACAGTAAGATAAGCAAAATGAGAAGACTGAAAAACACAGAGCAGATGAAGGAGCAAGATAAAAACCCACCAGAACTAACAAACGAAGAGGAAATAGGCAGTCTACCAGAAAAAGAATTCAGAATAATGATAGTAAAGATGATCCAAAATCTTGGAAATAGAATAGACAAAATGCAAGGAACATTTAACAAGGACCTAGAAGAATTAAAGATGAAACAAACAATGATGAACAACACAATAAATGAAATGAAAAATACTCTAGATGGGATCAATAGCAGAATAACTGAGGCAGAAGAACGGATAAGTGACCTGGAAGATAAAATAGTGAAAATAACTACTGCAGAACAGAATAAAGAAAAGAGAATGAAAAGAACTGAGGACGGTCTCAGAGACCTCTGGGACAACATTAAACACACCAACATTCGAATTATAGGCTTTCCAGAAGAAGAAGAGAAAAAGAAAGGGACTGAGAAAATATTTGAAGAGATTATAGTTGAAAACTTCCCTAATATGGGAAAGGAAATAGTTAATCAAATCCAGGAAGCACAGAGAGTCCAATACAGGATAAATCCAAGGAGAAATACTCCAAGACACATATTAATCAAACTGTCAAAAATTAAATACAAAGAAAACAGATTAAAAGCAGCAAGGGAAAAACAACAAATAACACACAAGGGAATTCCTATAAGGTTAACAGATGATTTTTTAGCAGAAACTCTGCAAGCCAGAAGGGACTGGCAAGACATATTTAAAGTGATGAAGGAGAAAAACCTGCAACCAAGATTACTCTACCCAGCAAGGATCTCATTCAGATTTGATGGAGAAATTAAAACCTTTACAGACAGGCAAAAGCTGAGAGTTCAGCACAACAAAACCAGCTCTACAACAACTGATAAAGGAACTTCTCTAGACAAGAAACACAAGAGAAGGAAAAGACCTACAGTAACGAACCCAAAACAATTTAGAAAATTGGAATAGGAACATACATATCGATAGTTACCTTAAATGTAAATGGACTAAATGCTCCCACCAAAAGACACAGATTAGCTTAATGGATACAAAAACAAGACCCATATATTAGCTGTCTACAAGAGACACACTTCAGACCTAGGGACACATACAGACTGAAAGTAAGGGGATGGAAAAATATATTTCATGCAAATGGAAACCAAAAGAAAGGTGGTGTGGCAATAATCATATGAGACAACATAGACTTTAAAATAAAGACTATTAGAAGAGACAAAAAAGGACACTACATAATGATCAAGGGATCAATCCAAGAAGATAGAACAGTTGTAAATATGTATGCACCCAACATAGGAGCACCTCAATACATAAGGCAAATACTAAAAGCCATAAAAGGGGAAATTGACAGTACCACATTCATAGTAGTGGACTTTAACACCCCACTTTCACCAATGGACAGATCATCCAAAATGAAAATAAATAAGGAAACACAAGCTTCAAATGATACATTAAACAAGATGGACTTAATTGATATTTTTAGGACATTCCATTCAAAAAGAACAGAATTCACATTTTTCTCTAGTGCTCATGGAACATTCTCTAGGATAGATCATATCTTGGGTCACAAATCAAGCCTTGGTAAATTTAAGAAAATTGAAAGTGTATCAAGTATCTTTTCTGACCACAACACTATGAGACTAGATATCAATTACAGGAAAAGATCTGTAAAAAATACAAACACATGGAGGCTAAACAATACACTACTTAATAATGAAGTGATCACTGAAGAAATCAAAGAGGAAATAAAAACATACCTAGAAACATATGACAATGGAGACACGATGACCGAAAATCTATGGGATGCAGCAGAAGCAGTTCTAAGAAGGAAGTTTATAGCAATACAATGCTACCTTAAGAAACAGGAAACATTTCAAATAAACAACCTAACCTTGCACCTAAAGCAATTAGAGAAAGAAGAACAAAAGAACCCCAAAGTTAGCAGAAGAAGAGAAATCATAAAAGTCAGATCAGAAATAAATGAAAAAGAAATGAAGGAAACGATAGCAGAGATCAATAAAACTAAGAGCTGGTTCTTTGAGAAGATAAACAAAATTAATAAACCATTAGCCACACTCATCAAGAAAAAAAGGGAGAAGCTGCAAATCAATAGAATTAGAAATGAAAAAGGAGAAGTAACAACTGATACTGCAGAAATACAAAAGATCATGAGAGATTACTACAAGCAACTCTATGCCAATAAAATGGACAACCTGGAAGAAATGGACAAATTCTTAGAAAGGCACAACCTACCAATACTGAATCAGGAAGAAATAGAAAATATGAACAGACCAATCACAAGCACTGAAATTGAAACTGTGATTAAAAATCTTCCAACAAACAAAAGCCCAGGACCATATGGATTCACAGGTGAATTCTATCAAACATTTAGAGAAGAGCTAACAGCTATCCTTCTCAAACTCTTCCAAAATATAGCAGAGGGAGGAATGCTCCCAAACTCCTTCTATGAGGCCACCATCACACTGAAACCAAAACAGACAAGGATGTCACAAAGAAAGAAAATTACAGGCCAATATAACTGATGAACATAGATGCAAAAATCCTCAACAAAATACTAGCAAACAGAATCCAACAGCACATTAAAAGGGTCATACTCCATGATCAAGTGGGGTTTATTCCAGGAATGCAAGGATTCTTCAATATATGCAAATCATTCAATGTGATACACCATATTAACAAACTGAAGGAGAAAAACCATATGATCATCTCAATAGATGCAGAGAAAGCTTTTGACAAAATTCAACACATTTTTTTATGACAAAAACCCTGCAGAAAGTTGGCAAAGAGGGAACTTTCCTCAACATAATAAAGACCATATATGACAAACCCACAACCAACATCGTCCCCAATGGTGAAAAACTGAAAGAATTTCCACTAAGATCAGGAGCAAGACAAGGTTGCCCACTCTCACCACTCTTATTCAACATAGTTTTGGAAGTTTTAGCCACAACAATCAGAGAAGAAAGGAAATAAAAGGAATCCAAATTGGAAAAGAAGAAGTAAAACTGTCACTGTTTGCAGATGACATGATACTATACATAGAGAATCTTAAAGATGCTACCAGAAAACTACTAGAGCTAATCAATGAATTTGGTAAAGTGGCAGGATACAAAATTAATGCACAGAAATCTCTGGCATTCCTATACACTAATGATGAAAACTCTGAAATTGAAATCAAGAAAACACTCCCATTTACCATTGCAACAAAAAGAATAAAATATCTAGGAATAAACCTACCTAAGGGGACAAAAGACCTGTATGCAGAAAATTATAAGACACTGATGAAAGAAATTAAAGATAATACAAATAGATGGAGAGATATACCATGTTCTTGGATTGGAAGAATCAGCATTGTGAAAATGACTCTACTACCCAAAGCAATCTGCAGATTCAATGCAATCCCTATCAAACTACCACTGGCATTTCTCACAGAACTATAACAAAAAATTTCAGAATTTGTATGGAAACACAAAAGACCCCGAATGGCCAAAGCGGTCTTGAGAATGGAAACCAGAGCTGGAGGAATCTGGCTTCCTGACTTCAGACTATACTACAAAGCTACAGTAATCAAGACAGTATGGTACTGACACAAAAACAGAAAGATAGATCAATGGAACAGGATAGAAAGCCGAGAGATAAACCCATGCACATATGGTCACCTTATCTTTGATAAAGGAGACAGGAATGTACAGCAGAGAAAGGACAGCCTCTTCAATAAGTGGTGTTAGGAAAACTGGACAGGTACATGTAAAAGTATGAGATTAGATCACTCCCTAACACCATACACATAAATAGCTCAAAATGGATTAAAGACCTAAATGTAAGGCCAGAAACTATCAAACTCTTAGCGGAAAACATAGTCAGGACACTCTATGACATAAATCACAGCAAGATCCTTTTTGATCCACCTCCTAGAGAAATGGAAATAAAAACAAAAATAAACCAATGGGACGTAATGAAACTTCAATGATTTTGCACAGCAAAGGAAACCCTCACAATGGGATAAAATATTTGCTAATGAGGCAACTGACAAAGGATTTATCTCCAAAATTTATAAGCAGCTCATGCAACTTAATAAAAAAAAAAAACCAAACAACCCAATCCAAAAATGGGCAGAAGACCTAAGTAGACAATTCTCCAAAGAAGATATACAGACTGCCAACAAACACATGAAAGAATGCTCAGCATCACTTATCATTAGAGAAATGCAAATCAAAATTACAAATAGATATCATGTCACACCAGTCAGAATGGCCATCATCAAAATATCTAGAAACAATAAATGCTGGAGAGGGTGTGGAGAAAAGGGAACCCTCTTGCACTGTTGGTGGGAATGTAAATTGATACAGCCACTGTGGAGAACAGCATGGAGGTTCCTTTAAAAACTACAAATAGAACTACCATATGACCCAGCAATCCCACTACTGGGCATATACCCTGAGAAAACCGAAATTCAAAAAGAGTCATGTACCAAAATGTTCATTGCAGCTCTATTTACAATAGCCCGGAGATGGAAACAACCTAAGTGTCCATCATTGGATGAATGGATAGAGAAGATATGGCACATATATGCAATGTAATATTACTCAGCCATAAAGAGAAACGAAATTGAGCTATTTATAATGAGTTGGATACCCCTAGACTCTGTCATGCAGAGTGATGTAAGTCAGAAAGACAGAGACAAATACTGTATGCTAACACATATATATGGAATTTAAGGGAAAAAATGTCATGAAAAACCTAGGGGTAAAACAGGAATAAAGACACAGACCTACTAGAGAATGGACTTGAGCATATGGGGAGGGCGAAGAGTAAGCTGTGACAAAGCGAGAGAGAGGCATGGACATATATACACTACCAAACTTAAGGTAGATAGCTAGTGGGAAGCAGCCACATAGCACCGGGAAATCAGCTTGGTGCTTTGTGACCACCTGGAGTAGTTGGATAGGGAGGGTGGGAGGGAGGGAGATGCAAGAGGGAAGAGATATGGGAAAATATGTATATGTCTAACTGATTCATTTTGTTGTAAAGCAGAAACTAACACACCATTGTAAAGCAATTATACTCCAATAAAGATGTAAAAAAAATAAAGTTATTACAAGAAAAAAAACAAAACCAAGCTAACAAACAAATTTAATAAATATTAATTATATGGAAAAAAAAAAGGTCAGGGTTCTGCCAGGTAGCTGTTGATGACGGAGACCTAGGCCCTTGGGGCACTGCTCACTCCAGGATCCTAGGAGGCCAGCCATATTAAGTTGTTAGAGAAGACCTGGGTCCTTCTCAAGCAGACCAAAAAAAAAAAAAAAAGAAAAAAGAAAATGGTAATAGGAGCAAACACAATTGATAATGACCTTAAATGTAAATGGATTAAATGCTCCAACAAAAAGACAGAGACTGGCCGAAAGTATACAAAAACAGGATCTGTATACATGCTGTCTACAAGAGACCCACTTCAGACATAGGGACATATATAGACTGAAAGTGAGGGGATGGAAAAAGATATTCCATGCAAATGGAAATCAAGAGAAAGCTGCAGGAGCAATTCTCATATCACACAAAATAGGCTTTAAGATAAAGACTATTACAAGAGACAAAGAAGGACACTACATAATGATAAAGGGATCAATCCAAGAAGAAGATATAGCAATTGTAAATATGTATGCACCCATCAGAGAAGCACCTCAATACATAAGGCAACTGCTAACAGCCATAAAAGGGGAAATCAACAATAACACAATCATAATAGGGGACTTTAACACCCTGCTTTCATTAAAGGAAAGATCATCCAAAATGAAAATAAAAAAGGAAACACAAGCTTTAAATGACACGAGTCCTGATGGATTTAATTGATATTTACAAGACATTCCATCCAAGAACAACAGAATACACTTTCTTCTCAAGTGCTCATGGAATATTCTGCAGGATAGATCATATCTTGGGTCACAAGTGAAGCCTTGGTAAATTTAAGGAAAGTGAAATCGTATCAAGTATATTTTCTGGACACAATGCTGCGAGACTAGAATTCAGTTATAGGAAAAAACTGCAAAAAATACAAACACATGGAGGCTAAGCAATATGCTACTAAATAACCAAGAGATCACTGAAGAAATCAAAGAGGAAATAAAAAAAATACCCAGAAACAAATGACAATGAAAACACGATGACCCAAAACCTATGGGATGCAGCAAATCAGTTCTAAGAGGGAAGTTTATGACAAAACAAACCTACCTCAAGAAACAAGAAAAATTTCAAATAAAACTCCTAACCTTACACCTAAAGCAATTAAAGAAAGAACCAAAAAACGCCAAAGTTAGCAGGAAAAAGAAATCATAAAGTTCAGATCAGAAATAAATGAAAAAGAAATGAAGGACACAACAGCAAAGATCAATAAAACTAAAAGCTGGTTCTTTGAGAAGACAAACAAAATTGATAAACCATTAGCCAGACTCATCAAGAAAAAAAGGGAGAAGATCAAATCATCAGAATCAGAAATGAAAAAGGAGAAGGAACAACTGACAGTGCAGAAATACAAAGAATCATGAGATATTACTACAAGAAACTATAGGCCAATAACACGGACAACCTGGAAGAAATGGACAAATTCTTAGAAATGCACAACCTTCCAGAGTGAAATAGGAAGAAATAGCAACTATGAGGAGACCAATATCAAGCACTGAAATTGAGACTGTGATTAAAAATCTTCCAACAAACAAAAACCCAGGACCAGATGGCTTCAAAGGCGAATTCCATCAAACATTTAGAGAAGAGTTAACACCTATCCTTCTCAAACTCTTCCAAAATGTAACAGAGAGAGGAACACTGCCCAACTCATTCTACAAGGCCAATATCACCCTGACACCAAAATCAGGCAAAGATGTCACAAAAAAAGAAAACTACAGGCCAATATCACTGATGAACATAGATGCAAAAATCGTCAACAAAATACTAGCAAACAGAATCCAACAGCACATTACAAGGATCATACACCATGATCAAGTGGGGTTTACTGCAGGAATGCAAGGATTCTTCACAATGTGCAAATCAATCAACGTGATACAAAATATTAAAAAACTGAAGTATAAAAACCATGTGACAATCTCAATAGATAGAATAAAAGGTTTCAACAAAATTCATCACCCATTTATGATAAAAACTCTCGAGAATGTAGGCAGAGGGAACCTACCTCAACATAATAAAGGTCATATATGACAAACCCACAAACAACGTCATTCTCAAAGGTGAAAAACTAAAATGCTTCCCTCTAAGATCAGGAACAAGACAAGGTTACCACTCACACCACTATCATCCAACATAGTTTTGGAAGTTTTAGCCACTGCTATCAGAGAAGAAAAAGAAATAAAAGGAATCCAAATTGGAAAAGAAGAAGTAAAACTGTCACTGTTTGCAGATGACATGATAATATACGGAGTATTCTAAAGATGCTACCAGAAAACTACTAGAGCTAATCAATGAATTTGGTAAAGTAGCAGGATACAAAAGTAATGCACAGGACTTCCCTGGTGGCGCAGTTGTTGAGAGTCCACCTGCCAATGCAGGGGACGCGGGTTTGTGCCCCAGTCTGGGAAGATCCCACATGCCACGGAGCTGCTGGACCCATGAGCCATGGCTGCAGAGCCTACGCGTCCGGAGCCTGTGCCCTGCAACGGGAGAGGCCACAACAGTGAGAGGCCTGTATACCACACACACAAAAAAACAAAGAACAAAAGTAATGCACAGAAATCTCTTGCATTGCTATACACTAACAATGAAAAATCTGAAAGAGGAATTAAGGAAACACTCCTATTTACCATTGCAACAAAAATAATAAAATATCTGGGAATAAACCTATCTAAGGAGACAAAGACCTCTATGCAGAAAACTATAAGACTGATGAAAGAAGTCAAAGATGATACAAACAGATGGAGAGATTTACCATGTTCTTGGATTGGAGAAATTAGCATTGTAAAAATGACTATAATACCCAAAGCAATCTACAGATTCAATGCAATCCCTATCAAACTATCAATGGCATTTTTCACAGAACTAGAACAAAAAAATTCACAATTTGTATGGAAACACAAAAGACCCTGCATCTTGAGAAAAAAAGGAGCTGGAGGAATCAGGCTCCCTGACTTCAGACTATACTACAAAGCTACAGTAATAGTGACAGTATGGTACTGGCAGTAAAACAGAAATATAGATCAATGGAACAGGATAGAAAGCACATGGATAAACCCACACATATATGGTTCCTTTATCTTTGAGAAAGGAGGCAAGAATATACAATGGAGAAAAGAGAGCCTCTTCAATAAGTGGTGCTGGACAGCTACATGTAAAAGAATTAAATTAGAAAACTCCCTAACACCATACACAAAAATAAACTCAAAATGGGTTAAAGACCTAAATGTAAGACACTATCAGTCACTTAGAGGAAAACATAGAACACTCTATGACATAAACCACACCAAGATCCTTTTTGTACCACCACCTAGAGAAATGGAAAAAAACACAAAAATAAACAAATGGGACCTAATGAAACTTAAAAGCTTTTGCACAGCAATGGAAGCCATAAACAAGATGAAAAGACAACCTTCTGAATGGGAGAAAATATTTGCAAATGAGGCAACTGACAAAGGATTAATCTCCAAAATTTGCAAGCAGCTTATGCAGCTCAATATCAAAAAAAACAAACAACCCAATCCAAAAATGGGGAGAAGACCTAAATAGATATTTCTCCAAAGAAGATATACTGATTGCCAGAAAACACATGAAAGAATGCTCAACATCATTAATCATGAGAGAGATGCAAATCAAAACTACAATGAGATATCATCTCACACCAGTCAGAATGGCCATCATCAAAAAATCTAGAAACAATAAATACTGGAGAGGGTGTGGAGAAAAGGGAACCCTCTTGCATGTTGGTGGGAATGTAAATTGATACAGCCACTACGGAGAACAGTATGGAGGTTCCTTAAAAAACTAAATGTAGAACTACCGTATGACACAGCAATCCCACTACTGGGCATATACCGTGAGAAACCATAATTCAAAAAGAGTCATGTACCACAATGCTCATTGCAGTTCTACTTACAATAGCCAGGATATCGAAGCAACCTAACTGTCCATCGACAGATGAATAGATAAAGATGTGGAACATATATACAATGGAATATTACTCAGCCATAAACAGAAATGAAATTGAGTTATTTGTAGTAATGAGGAAAGACCTAGTGTGTATCATACAGAGTGAAGTCAGAAAGAGAAAAACAAATACTGTATGCTAACATATATATATATATATATATATATATATATATATATAATCTAAAATAAATTAAAAATGGTTCTGATGAACATAGCAGCAGGACAGGAAAAAAGGTGCCGAGGTAGAGAGTGGACTTCAGGATACAGGGAGGCAGAAGTGTGACCTGAGATGAAGTGAAAGAGTAGCACTGACATATATACACTCCCAAATATAAAATAGATAGCTAATGGGAAGCAGTTGCATAGCACAGGGTGATCATCTTTGTGCTTTGTGACCACCTAGAGGGGTAGGATAGGGAGGGTCGGAGGGAGATGCAAGAGTGATGGGATATGGGGATATATGTATACACATAGCTGATTCACTTTCTTATACAGCAGAAACTAATACAACATTGTAAAACAATTATACTCCAATAAAGATGTTAAAATAAAAAGGAGAAAATATGAGATTTTCCTTGATCCTGGGGAGGGAGCACTAGTCCTCATTGTTGCTGGAGGCCTGACTATCCATTGTGACCTCCCTCTCCTTACTCATGCCTAATATATTGGCAAAATCATAATAAGGGAGCTCTACTTCAGGGTTCCAGTGTAAGAATGACAAGAAGCTGCAAAAGAGGAGTTTCTCTAGAATCAGTGATGATGCCTCCAGGGCTGAAAGTCAGTAGTTGCTCCGGCTAACTTCAGAATGTGCTGGTAGTACAGCCTCCATGTCTCATTCACCACAGCCCAAATTCTGAGCTTGCTTTATAACAGTAGCGATGGACTAGATCCAGACACCTTGTGGAACTTCCCTTAGATTTGCTACCAGCTGGTTCCTATCCCTATACTTCTATTAATGCTTGTGTATTTTAGCTAAAGTCCTTTACATGTTCACAGCCACCAGAGGACTCTACGGTCTGGAAAAGCCTTGCCACCAGGCAGTGCAAACCAGTCTTCCTGGAGAGTCATTTATAGTCTACACCAGAGGCCCTCCTACTCCTGCCATTAATTTTAGGCTGGGACCTAAGAGGCCCTAAGAAGGGAGCTCAGAGGCATGGGGTTTTGAAGGGTACTCCAGCACCCTGGCTTTATCTTTGTTACTCAGTTAAAGGCCTTGTGGGAGAAGCAAGAAATCCCCATAGCCCCATAGTGTCATGCATTAAAGCCAAAAGCAGCTGGAAACACAGGCCAAGAGATATATTTGGAAGGTGGATTCCTCCTCCTCTTCCTCCGGAAGGGGCAGGCAGACCTTGGCCTCATGCCCAGATCACAGAACCACAGACTTAGAGCTGAAAAAGCCCTTAGCTATCAGGCAGGAATTCTTAGCCTAGGGGTCCATGAATCACCTAAAATTACATTCAAAATTGTGGCATCAGATTCTCAGAAATCTATGATCCCACAAAAAGTTAAGAAACATTCCAAACCCTTAAAGTTACAAATGAGTCCCTGAGAAGGACTCATTACTTTACACTATGTAATAATCTATTAAACCTTTCTCTTCAAACTGCAGTTCCCTGGGCACATAGAGGGACAAAAGGTGATGACAGTGCTAAGCTAGAGCTGGGCAGCAAGTGCAGCCCAGACTGTATTTGCAGGTGGTAGGATGGGCTAGAAAGGAGAGTGTGAGGAGAATATGGTCAGAAAATCTAGGAGTCTGCTGGGGAAGTTACCAGAATGCCTTATCCTTGTCTGGCTGAGGCCTCCCCTTCCTACTTTCCTTTGACTCCAGGATCTGCTTACTTCTCCTGACATTATGACTGACTTAGCTTCCTTGGGTTCTACTCCATATGCCCATTTGGAGTTTACCTGTGAATTTGAACACAATCTCCTCATCTCCTTCCTTTTTTTTTTGCCTTCCCTAAAAGTGAGCATCAAGGAACTTTGCATGTTAGTGTTACTCACTTCTGGGTCATGGGAGAACCATACTAGCTAAAGAATCTTACAGAATTTTCTGAGTAACTGACTCTCTTCTATTACTAAGCTTAGTGGCCCATGAAACATCAGAGGGGGAAGAGATCTTAGAAAATTCATCAAGTCTAACTCCTTGATGACACAAATGAGGTTCTATGACCCAGAGAGGAAGAGGGATAGACCTGTCATCACAAGAACTTAAGGAACTAGAACTGTACCCCAAGTACATATGAATCCTAGCTCTCTCTAGCATGCTACACTTCTCCTGACTGTCTTTTGGTCTCTCTGGGGTAATGCTGGAAGTCTCATTTTGAAGCTCTGGTCAGCAGGCAAAACTGTTAGACTAGTGGGTTTCTTAGGCCCCACTGGAGTCTTCTTCCTAATCTTATGCCTAATACAGGACACTCTCACCCCTGCCACCAGCTCAACCCTCTAGCTCTCAGCTACTTAGCTATGTGTCCTTGGAGGCAGTATGGCAAAAAGGAAAGAGTCCCACAAACTTTGTTTCAGTACCAGATGCAGCACTTGCCAGCTTGACGACTTTAGGCAAGTCACGTCTCAATGCTCAGATATTTTATATCTGGGCACTGGGCACTCTTAATTCCTTTTTTCAAGCTTTACATTTCTTTCATAGCATTTCTCACTCTTGCATACTTTATAATTCCTTTGTTATTGTTTTCCCAAATTCCTATTGGAATGTCGGCTCCATGAGGACAGGGATCTTTGGCTGCCTCATTCCTTTCTGTATGCCCAGCACCTAGAAGAGTGTTTGATTTTTCTGTGTTTTCAGTGAAAAGCTGTTGAATAAATGAATGAGGATTAAATAAGAGAATAAATGGGAGTGCCCAATTTATAGGAAATTCTCACCTTGAGAATTCTCTTGGGCTTTTCATGTGCTGAGCCTGGCAAATATGTGGGATAGCTGAATACCTGTCCGTCTCCTTGGCCTGCCTTCATAGCTACTACTCATTCTCCCCACCCCATGCCAAGGTGAGGTTGTGGCATTCCTGGTTGCAAGGTTGGTGACAATGTACAAGGACCAGGCTGGGAGCTGGTGAAGGAAGTCAGGAGGTTATATCAGTCTAGACCTCTATCTGCCTCCCCAGGATGGTAAGATCCTTGCATGGGTGGAAGTGGGAGGTGCTGTTTTCTCCTCATGTAAAACAAAGATCTAACCCCAAGAAGCATACATGGCAGATTTATTGGCAATTGAGCCCCCTTCGGTAGAATGAATTCAGAAGTAATTGATACGTATGAAGCTCTGGGAAATTCAAAGGCTAACTGCTAAGCATGAGACTGAGAGCTTTGTCATTGTAATGAGAGTCAAATGAATGTTCAGTTTAAGAAACCTGGCCCCTTCTGTTCACTCCCCACTCCCCTCCTTATCTGCCTCACCCTCTGTGCAAGTTGTGCTTGTATTACTTGTCTGTCTGCCAGTCTCCCATCCCATCCCATGTGTCTCCTCTCAGTCTGCCCTTTCTGGGTGACCTAATCAAAACATTTCTCTATTTTCCTCTTTGTCTTTCTCTGGTTCCCAGCTCTCATCCAGAGAAACATTTTGTAGAAGATATTTTGGTAATTCCGAATGGCAAAGCAACTTCATCAGTATGTAAGTCAGCACATAAACTTCTGAACTCCCAGAGGAAAGCCTGTGGATCATCCCACAGAAACTTCTGAGACAGAAGTTGGTATCTCAGCCTCTATGAACTGCTAAACAGACTATGTCTGGGCCTATACATGGGAAATTCGCAGCTGCACAGTACCCAGAAAACTAGGCACACGGTTGGGGGAAGGCAAAGAAGCCACCTAGACTATGTCTATGCCCCTTAACTGATACGTGGTTCTCCTCTGCAACATTCTAAAAAAGAAATTGTCTAGACTTTTCCTGAAATCTCCCATGACAAGGAGCTCACTCCATATAATGACAAGTTGTTACATACATAGTCCACTCAGAAGGTTCTTCCTTCTGTTGAGCTGAAATTGGTCTCCTTATGGCTTCCACCCATGGGTCTTAACTCTGCCTTCTGGGGCTTCCTGAACCCATCTTCTCTCTCTGCCCTTGACAGCTCCTTAGAGATATGAAGGCAGAGACCACTTCCCTTAAGTGTTCTCTTCTCCGGCATGAAAAGCCACAGCCCTATGTCTTTTGGCTCCCTCTCCTGACGGCTCAGTTCCTTCTGGACACATCTCACATATGACCCCTTAAATGTATGATATTCAGAGCTGGATACAGCCCTTTAGTAAGGGACTAACCAGGGAAGAGTGGAAAGGTATTGTTACTTACCTTGATCCAACACTATATTTATATTAATACAGCCTGAGTTCCCATTAGAGATTTTTTGCATTGCACTGGTGATGCCTATTAGGCAAAGTTTTTAGTCCTTTTCCTGTGAACTGTGTACAGGGCAGTATCTTCCATCCTGTGTATAGCCAGTTGGTTTTTTGCACCCAAGAACAGGATTCTCCATTTCTAACTGTCAATCATGTGGTTAGGTTCAACCTCTTAGTTCAGCCTATAGACATCTTTTTGGAGCCTAACTCTGCAGCTTGAAATATATCCCATCTCCTCTCATTTTTCAAATTTTAGCAGTGATCTTCTTTCCTCTCTCTGTGTAAGCCTGTTTTGCTATTTTGTTGAGGCATCAAGTTCCTCATTCACTCCTTTAGGAGGGTGGGGGCTATATTCTCCAGTTATTCCAGGGGACAGTTCTCAAGGCGTGTGGTATGAAAATGACCTTGATCAGTGAGCACCTACACAACCTTAGCTGAGAATGCAGCTCCAATGGTCACCTCTCCCCCAGCATAGTCTCTGTCAGGGAGAACCCCATGCATTAGCTGACTCATTCAACAGTGGATAGAGTAAGATCTCCAGTTGACTGCCAGGGATCAGGCTCTAGGATGTCAGGCCAAGCAAGGGCAGACCAGCGTACCAATATAACTCTTGTGATGGCTCAGGAGTTGTCAGGTTTAATTTGCCTCCAGTTGGCTAAGTCTAGTACCCCTTTTCTACCACAGAAGGGCTGGCCTGAGCACTCAGCTTGTTTTTTTCCTCTATAAAACCAGCCTCATCTATGACATACTTGGACAAAAGACTGATTGTTGTAAGGGATGTGTTATCCCTATCCCTATCTTTTTTTTTTTTTCCTATCCCTATCTTTTTATCAGCCCCCTAAACAGCTTATTTCCTTTTATGTTAATACCTTATTTTATTTTAACTTTTAAAAAATATATTTAAAATATAACATTATGTAAATTTGAGGTATACATCATGTTAACTTGATACATTTTATATTGTAATATGATTGTACCTCTATTACAGTACATAATTATCATTTCCTTTTAGTGGTTGGAATAATTAATTTCTAGTCTCTTGGCAAGTTTGATTATTACAATACAATATTGTGGTCTATACTCACTATACTGTGCATTAGATCTTTGGAGCTTATTTACTACTTGTTACAAGTTTGTATTCCTAAACAACATATATCCTATCCCCCCATCCCCTGGTAATCACCATTTTACTTTCTGTTTTTATGACATTGACTTTTATATATTCCACATATAAATGATATTGCACAGTCTTTGTCTGACTTATCTCACTTGGCATGATGTGCTCAAAGTCCAGCTATGTTGTTACAAATGGCAGGATGTCCTTCTTTCTTGTGCCTGAAAAATATTCAATTTTTACTATGTATACAACATCTTCTGTATCTTTTCATTCATTGTTGGGCACTTAGGGTATTTCTGTATCTTGGCTATTGTCAGTAAGGGTGCAGTAAACACAGGAGTGCACATATCTCTTCAATAACCTGTTTTCATTTCCTTTGGGTACATATCCAGAAGTAGAATAGCTGGATCATATGGTAGTTATATTTTTAATATTTTGAGGAACCTTCATACAGTTTTTCATAGTGGCTGCACCAGTTTACATTCCCACCAGTAGTGCACAGGTTTCCCTTTTCTCCACATCCTCCTCAATACATGTTATCTCTTGTCTTCTTAATGATAGCCATTCTAACAGGTGATCTCATGATTTTGATTTGCACTTCCCTGATGATTAGTGATGCTGAGCAGCTTTTCATGTACCTGTTCGCCCTTTGAATGTCTTCTTTGGAAAAATGTCTAGTTAGTTCTTCTGCCCATTTTTAAAATAGAATTGCTTGATTTTTGTTGTTGTTGCTACTGAGTTGTATGAATTCTTTATTTATTTTGGATATTAATCCCTTATCTGATATATGGTTTGCAAAAATCTTCTATTCTGTAGGTTGCTTTCCCCTTTGGTAACCATAAGTTTGTCTTCTATGTCCATGGGTCTATTTCTATTTTGTAACTAAGTTCATTTGTATCATTATTTTTTTTTTAGATTCCACATATAAGCGATATCATATATTTTTCTTTCTCTGCCTGGCTTACTTCACTTAATATGATAATCTCTAGGTCCATTCATGTTGCTGAAAATGACATTCTTTCTTTCTTTTTTATGACCAAGTAGTATTCCATTGTCTGTGTGTGTGTGTGTGTGTGTGTGTATATATATATATATATATCTCACATCTTTTTTATCCATTCCTCTGTTGATGGACATTTAGGTTGCTTCCATGTCTTGGTTATTGTACATAGTGCTGCAATGAATATTGGGGTGCATGTATCTATTCGAATTATAGTTTTCTTTGGATATATGCCCAGGAGTTGGATTGCAGGATCATATAGTAACTCTATTTGTAGTTTTTTAAGGAACCTCCACACCATTCTCCACAGTAGCTGTACCAATTTACATTCCCAGAAGCTTTTAAGTTTGATGTATTCACATTTGCTGATTTTTTTCTTCTGTTGTTTGTGCTTCTGTATCATCCAGAAAAATCATTGCCAAGACTATCATCAAGGAGCTTCTTCCTTACGTTTTCTTCTAGTAGTTTTAGGGTATCAGGTCTCATGTTTAATCTTTGATCCATTTTGAGTTAATTTTTGTGAGTGGTGCAAGATAGGAGTCCAGTTTCATTGTTCTGCATGTATTTATCCAGATTTCCCAACCTTTTTCATTGAAGACACTATCCTTTTCCCATTAAGTGTTCTTGGCTGCTTTGTGGAATATTAGGTGACCACACATGCAGGGGTTTAATTCTGAGTTCTTTATTCTGTTCCATTGGTCTATGTGTCTATGTTCATGTCAATACTGTACTGTTCTTATTACTATACTTTTGTAGTATAGTTTGAAATAACAGGAAGTGTGATAACTCTGGTTTTGTTCTTTCTCTTCAGGATTGTTTCATGATGTTTTGTGGATCCATACAAATTTTAGAATTCTTTTTTCTATCTCTGTGAAAAATTTTATTATTTTGATGAGAATTGCATTAAATCTACAGATGGCTTTGGGTGGTATGGACATTTTAACAATATTAATTCTTGCAATCTATGAACATGGAATGTTTTTCCATTTGTTTGTTTCTTCTTTGATTTCTTTCAACAAAGTCTTGTAGTTTTGTTTTACAGATCTTTCATCTCCTTGGTTAAATTTATTCCTACATATTTTATTGGTTTTGATCCTATTGTGAATGGGGTAATTTTCTCTATTTCTTGTTCAGATATTTCATTATCAGTGCATAGAAATGCAACTGATTTCTGTATGTTGGTTTTATATCCTGCAACTTTACTAGAATTCATTGATTAGTTCCAACAGTTTTTTGATTGGGTCTTTGGGATTTTCTATATAAAAAAATCATATGATTTTCAAATTGTGATTATTTTACTTCTTCCTTTCTTATTTCAATTTTTTAAATGTATTTTTCTTGCTTAACCACTCTAGCTAGGGTTTCCAGTACTTTATTGAATAAGAGTGATGAGAGTGAATATCCTTGTCTTATTCCTGATCTTAGAGGAAATGCTTTCAATTTTTGCCATTGAGTTAAAGTTACCTGTGGGTTAATATCTGATTTTAAAAGAATACATATACAACATAAAAATAAAGAAGAAATTTCAAAATTCTTAAAATCCTATTATTCAGACATAACCCACTTTTTGCCATTTTGTTGAAAATCTCCTCAAACAGACACACACACAGAATTTTATTTATATATAAATTAGTGCCATTGCTAATTTCTATACATATTATTCCACAGATACCACTCTTTGGAGGATATTTAGATTGCTTCTAATTTTTCAATGGTATAAACATCATAATGAATATCCTTGTGCATAAAACACATGTTTTTTAACTTTCATTTATTCAACAAATATTGGTTGAATGTTTACAGGTACTTATCATGCTAAGCTCTAACAAAATATGATGGACAAAACAGACTAAGTTCCTGCCATTCTGAAGCTTGTAGTCTAATAGCCTGCTTCTCTCCTTAGGTTCAGTTCCTGGAGATGGAACTGCTGAGCCAGGACTGCTTTCCAGAAGGTATTTACACTCTTCCTAACAGAATCAAGAGTGTTCATCTTACCATATCCTCAACAACATTAGGTTTCTTTTTGAGCTTTGAGTCATTTCTTGATAATTTCTTCAGGATAATGGAAGTGTGTAAAAAAGAAAATAAGAGTGGGAAAGGCACATGGACTCTAGAATCTTACCATGGTTTTCTAGTTTTGGTCCCTGGCTTCTAGACACTGATGTTTTTTTGGTAAATTGTTCTAACAAATAGTTTTATTTGCTACTCTTGTATTCTAGACTGTGAGCAACTTTTTTATTGGTTTATTCATTCACTCATCCCTTTATCATTAATCACCTGATAAGTGTCTATTTTATGCCAAGCTCTTATCAGATTTTAGGGATACAGAGATGAATAAGATAAAGTGCCTCCCCTCAAAAGCTCCCAGGCTATGCCTCACAGGCCCTAGGACATAGTAAGTCTCTGACAATATATGATGAACTTACATGTCTTGGTGTTGCAGCTCCTCAGGCCTCTGAATATCTTGTGTGACTGGGACAATAGTATTGAAGGCCAGAGGGTATGTGTGTATGTGGTGGATGGGTCAAGACTCTGCCTAGCTATGGACAATCCAAGAAAATAGCAAAGACCAATGTAAAGACTAGTTCAGGCAGGTATGCCTTGAATGACTACATGAGTGCACTTATACAGCATTTAGGAATAGAATAGAGTCCTTTCAGATGATATCCTTGGTAGTTTGTCACAAGGCATTCCCCCACCCTCAACTCTACCTTAATATCCTGCCCAATAATTTCATCAATTGTCTTGTTGAACTAGAGAACATGCCAAACAAAGTCATAAATGCTAAGAAGCTAGATAAAGGTGGGATCAGGGGCAGGAGTCCAGGAGGGCATCCTCAGTCCAAAGAGGGTGTGTGTTGACTGGGGCCCAGGGCCACAGCTAACAAGATGCATTTATCTTATTCAAGTGCAAAGTCCTACACCTCAGCTGCAAAACACATCTGTAAAATTCAATTAGACAATAGACGCTGACACAGTGCAAACCTTGCAAGGAGCTCTAGAACTACTGTGGGAGACAGACAAGGAGAGAGAAAATAATAGTCCAGTGTGATGAGTGCTATCACAAGGATAAATACAGAGCACTGCATTGAGATGGGGAAGACTACATCCAGACGGGAAGGTTGAGGGAGTGTCAGGGATATGACAGGAAACAACAGGTAAAAATCACTTCCTTCATGCAACTTACATTCCAGTAGAAGGAGACAGATAATAAAAACAAAAATTGTATATATTAAATGCTATAGTGGAAAATAAAGAAGGGGAAAATGATGAGATGTGTGGGGATGGGAGATGTAATTTTAAATAAAATGCAAACACTGAGAAGGTAGTATTTGAATAAATATCTGAAAAAAGTTAGGAAGAGAACCATGTGAATATCTGGGGGTAGAGAGTTCCAGGCAAAGGGAGTTACAAGTACAAAGATCTCAAAGTGAGGACACACTTATATTCAAGGAATAAGTAGGAAGACTGGTATACTTGAAGCAGAATGAGGTAGGGTAGATAGTTAAACATGAGGTCAGAGAGATAAGGTTTATGGGGCAAAGGTGGGGGTAGAGCATGTAGGGTCTTATAGGCTACCATAATGATTTTTACTTTTACTCTTAATGAGATGGGAAACCCCTAGAGTGTTTGACCAGACCCCAGAGGGACTTGAGTGCTGTGTTCAGAAGTTAGACTTTGTTCTATAGGATACGGGGAGTCTCTAAAGGGTTTTGAGAAAGGGAGTGACATGTGAATCTCTGTTACAAAGATCACACTGGTGGCTGGTGGAGGGTAAGTTGAAGGCGAGCACCTGTGAAACTGTGCACCGCAGATGGGACTTGAACCCACGTGTCGGGATTAGAACCCAGCCAGAACCCAGATTGGGACTTGAACCCACTGTCTTTTAATTGAAATCAATTCCTGGTCTCAGGACTTAATGAAGCTCAGGTACTTGATATTTCATTGCAGAAAGAATTCAGTTAGAGACAAAGTGATAAGTAAGAAGTGAATTTATTTAGAGAGAAACACACTCCACAGACAGAGTGTGGGTCATTTTAGAAGGCAAGAGGCCCTGAAATATGGTGTGGTTAGTTTTTATGGGCTGGGTAATTTCATAGGCTAATGAGTGGGAGGATTATTCCAACTATTTGTGGGAAGGGGCTGGGATTTCCAGGAATTGAGCCACCACCCACCTTTTGGCTTTTTAATGGTTGGCCTCAGAACTGTCATAGTGCTGGCAGGTGTGTCATTTAGATGCTAATGTATTACAATGAGGCTCAAGGTCCTCTGGAAGTCGAATCTTCCACCATCTTGGACCTAGTTGGTTCTAACCAGTTTATGTCGTATCCTCAAGGAATATGTCATTCTTTTAGAGGTTGTGTCCTGCCCCCTTCCCTCCTGTTTCACCTGGAAACAGGAAAACCAGTTAGAAGAGCCTGTCCCTTCTCCATAAAATGCCTGGGGTGGTGGAGGGATCATCTTTTATCTCAGTCCTTCCACTGTTATTCCTGCTTATTTCAGATTCCTGAGGGAGCTGGAGAAGAGTTGGCCATTCTCTCAGAGTCTGGAAACCTCAAAGCCAGCAGAAAGGAGGAAGTCTAGAATGGTGTCAGGGAGACCTGTTAGGAGACTGTACAATCATCCAAGTGTGAGACAATAAAGACCTGAGCAAAGAAAGGTAGATTTGCTAGAGGATAAGAGTACAGGTACAATCACCAGATGCAAAGTCAGGACTCAGTAGCAGCAGTTCTGAAAATTGGCAGTGAATTCCTTGGCTCAATAATGAGATATGACTGCCATGAAAGCTAAGGCAGTGATAGGCTGCATTAATAAAACATAGTACATGGAACAATTAAAGTTACCAACCTGCTCTAGTCTATATTAGTTCATACTTCCCTTTTACCATCTTGGGGTTCAATAAGCTCACACTATGCACCAGACACTATACTTACAGCTCTATCTGGGGTTATCTCATTGAATACTCACAACAATTCAGTGTCATAGCTACCTTATCTCCATTTTACAGATGAAGAAACTGAAGCTCAAAGAGATTAAATGACTAGCCAAGATCATTGCATCTTCTTTATCTCCAATCCTGCCTGCCAAGGCCGTGTACCAAGCAGTAGGGAATGGTTGGATAAGAATGTAAGAAAGACTCTAATGATGACCATATGTAGGTTATGTTTAAATCACAGTGTTTTCCTGTTCGAAATGAATTATGAAATATTTATGGATTTAGTCATAAGTTGTCTGGGGTTTTCTTAAAATATTCCTGGAAGAAAATACATGGAGAAGAGGTAGAGCAATATGAGCAGAAAACTTATACATATATGGGAGCTTATTATTTTATTCTTTCTATGTTTTTATATGTTAGAAATTTTCTGTAATAAGTTAAAAATAAAATATAGAAAGTAAAAATAAATAAAAATCTCCTAACGCTGAGGCACTTGTGGGGAGAGAGAAAAGGGAATCATTTTAATAGCCAAATAAAAAAAAAACGGTCTCAAGATAGGCTTGCTAGACCTTTCTGATGTTCTAGACTTGCACTGTCTGATGAGGTACCTATTAGCCATATGTGGCTATTGAACACTTAAATTGTGGCTATTCCAAATTGAGATGTGCTATAAGTATAAACATATATACTGCATTTTCAAGGAGTTAGTATGAAAAAAAGGATTGTAAATTATTTCACTAATAATGTTTTTAAACTGACTACATGTTGAGATGATAGCATGTTGGATATAATAGATAAAATAAATGTATTATTAAAATTAATTTCACTTTTTAAACTTTTAAAAAATGTAGTCACCAGAAAATTTAAAATTATATATAAGGCTTACATATTTCTACTGGACAGCAATCAAATATCACCAAACATTTTATTTAAAAGGCTGACATTTACTATTACTCACTCATTCACTTATTCCAATGTGATATTGAATGCTTACTCAGTTCTTGAAGAGTTCTTGTGAAAGAGAAAGAAAAGGAGTTTTAGAGGCACAATGACTTGCTACTTACCAGCTGTGTGACCTTGAACAAATTACTTAACCTCTCAAAACTTCAGTTTTCTCATAAAAAAACCTCATGGCTTAAGGTTGTTGAAGGCCTTGACATAATCTATTGTCATATTTCATCAAATCTAAGATGCCACTGACTGAAATCACACCATAATTTTATGTAACACAGAGGAAAAACACATATCGTCAATTAAATTACAACATACTGCTAAGTCACCACTGGTCTCAAGATACCTCCAAATTTCAAAGGTGTCAAAATGTGAAAAACATATCAGACTGTTCTTTTAACTATAGACTTACAGATAAATATCTATTGAAAGAGAGAAAGTCCATCTTCTCCATTTGACTGTGAGCTACTCAAGGACAAACGCTGAATCTAAATCACCTCTCTTGTTCCCAAACAAAGTCTGGCACAGAGTAGTCACTTAATCCATTTTTTTGTCAATTTATCTCTTTATTTTTAATGTAACATTTGTTCAATTTAAGGAACTAATTTTTTAACATCTTTATTGGAGTATAATTGCTTTACAATGTTGTGTTAGTTTCTGCTGTATAACAAACTGAATCAGCTATATGTATATATATATATCCCCATATCCCCTCCCTCTTTTGTCTCCCTCCCACCCTTCCTATCCCACCTCTCTAGGTGGTCACAAAGCACCGAGCTGATCTCCTTGTGTGAAGCAGCTGTTTCCCACTAGCTATCATTTCTTCCCAACTTGCTCTATGCCAGGTACTGGGGAGGCAGAGAGGAAGTAGATTAGGTCCTGGCCCTCTAGGAGCTCCAAGTTTGGAAACAACAACAAAAAATGCAAAAAATAATCATAACTACCATTCATTGAGCTTGTACTATGTAAAAGCATTTTATGATTATATTCAGTATATCTTTTGGCATCCCTTAACTCTTAAAATGCGTCTCTATTTTTAAGGTGAGTTTCTTATTTTTATCCATTCAGATTATCTCTATCCTTTAATTGGTGTATTTAGTCCATTCACATTGTAAGTTATTATTGATATCATTGAATTAATACCTATAATATTTGTAAGTTTTCTATTTGTTGCACTTGTTTTTATTTCTTTATCTCCATTTCCCCTCTTATTTTACCTCTTTTGGTTTTAATGGAACATTTTATATTGGGCATTTTATATGATTTAATTTTCTCTTTTCTCTTAACATATCAATAATTATTTATTTATTTATTTTTACATCTTCATTGGAGTATTATTACTTTACAATGGTAAGTTAGTTTCTACTTTATAACAAAGTCAATCAGTTATACATATAATTTGTTCCCATATCTCTTCAAACTTGCACCTCCCTCCCTCCCACCCTCCCTATTCCACCCCTCTAGGTGGTCACAAAGCACTGAGCTGATCTCCCTGTGCTATGCAACTGCTTCCCACTAGCTATCTGTTTTACGTTTGGCAGTGTATATATGTCCATGCCACTCTCTCACTCTGTCACAGCCTACCATTGCCCCTCCCCATATCCTCAAGTCCATTATATAGTAGGTCTGTGTCTTTATTCCTTTTAACCATAGGTTCTTCATGACTTTTTTTTCCTTCTTAAGTTCCATATATATGTGTTAGGATACCGTATTTGTCTTTCTCCTTCTGACTTACTTCACTCTGTATGACAGACTCTAGGTCCATCCACCTCATTACAAATAGTTCAATTTCGTATCTTTTTATGGCTGAGTAATATTCCATTGTATATATGTGCAACATCTTCTTTATCCATTCATCTAGTGATGGGCACTTAGGTTGTTTCCATCTCTGGGCTATTGTAAATACAGCTGCAATTAATATTTTGGTACATGACTCTTTATGAATTATGGTTTTCTCAGGATATATGCCCAGTAGTGGGATTGCTGGGTCCTATGGTAGTTCTATTTGTACTTTTTTAAGGATCCTCCATACTGTTCTCCATAGTCACTGTACCAATACAAATTCCCACCTGCAGTGCAAGAGTGTTCCCTTTTCTCCACACCCTCTCCAGCATTTATTGTTTCTAGATTTTTTGATGATGGCCATTCTGACTGGTGTGAGATGATATCTCATTGTAGTTTTGATTTGCATTTCTCTAATGATTAGTGATGTTGAGCATTCTTTCATGTGTTTGTTGGCAGTCTGTATATCTTCTTTGGAGAATTGTCTATTTAGGTCTTCTGCCCATTTTTGGATTGGGTTGTTTGTTTTTTGTTATTGAGCTGCATGAGCTGCTTGTAAGTTTTGGTGACTAATCCTTTGTCAGTTTCTTCATTTGCAAATATTTTCTCCCATTCTGAGGGTTGTATTTTGGCCTAGTTTATGGTTTCCTTTGCTGTGCAAAAGCTTTGACGTTTCATTAGGTCCCATTGGTTTATTTTTGTTTTTATTTCCATTTATCTAGGAGGTGGGTCGAAAAGGATCTTGCTGTGATTTATGTCAGAGAGTGTTCTGCCTATATTTTCCTCTAACAGTTTGATAGTTTCTGGCCTTACATTTAGGTCTTTAATCCATTTTGAGCTTATTTTTGTGTATAGAGTTAGGGAGTGATCTAATCTCATACATCTACATGTACCTTTCCAGTTTTGCCAGCAACACTTATTGAAGAGGCTGTCCTTTCTGCACTGTACATTCCTGCCACCTTTATCAAAGATAAGGAGACCATAAGTGCATGGGTTTATCTCTCGGCTTTCTATCCTGTTCCATTGATCTATCTTTCTGTTTTTGTGCCAGTACCATACTGTCTTGATTACTGTAGCTTTGTAGTATAGTCTGAAGTCAGGAAGCCTGATTCCTCCAGCTCTGTTTTTCGTTCTCAAGATTGCTTTGTCTATTCGAGGTCTTTTGTGTTTCCATACAAATTGTGAATGTTTTTGTTCTAGCTCTGTGAAAAATGCCACTGGTAGTTTCGTAGGGATTGCATTGAATCTGTAGATTGCTTTGAGTAGTAGAGTCATTTTCACAATGTTGATTCTTCCAATCCAAGAACATGGTATATCTCTCCATCTATTTGTATCATCTTTAATTTCTTTCATCAGTGTCTTATAATTTTCTGCCTAAAGGTCTTTTGTCTCCTTAGGTAGATTTATTCCTAGTTATTTTATTCTTTTTGTTGCAGTCGTAAATGGGAGTGTTTTCTTGATTTCACTTTCAGATTTTTCATCATTAGTGTATAGGAATGCCAGAGATTTCTTTGCATTATTTTAGTATCCTGCTACTTTACCAAATTCATTGATTAGCTCTAGTAGTTTTCTGGTAGCATCTTTAGGATTCTCTATGTATAGTATCATATCATCTGCAAACAGTGACAGTTTTACTTCTTCTTTTCTTATTTGGATTCCTTTTATTTCCTTTTCTTCTCTGATTCCTGTGTCTAAAACTTCCAAAGCTATGTTGAATAAGAGTGGTGAGAGTGGGCAACATTGTCTTCTTCCTGATCTTAGAGGAAATGGTTTCAGTTTTTCACCACTGAGGACAATGTTGGCTGCCGGTTAGTCATATATGGCCTTTATTATGTTGAGAAAAATTCCCTCTATGCCTACTTTCTGGAGGGTTTTTATCATAAATGGGTGTTGAATTTTGTCAAAAGCTTTCTCTGCATCTATAGAGATGACCATATGCTTTTTCTCCCTCAATTTGTGAATATGGTATATCACATTGATTGATTTGCTTATATTGAAGAATCCTTGCATTCCTGGAATAAACTCCACTTGATCACAGTGTATGATCGTTTTAATGTGCTGTTGGATTCTGTTTGCCAGTATTTTGTTGAGGGTTTTTGCATCTATGTTCATCAGTGATATTAGCCTGTAGTTTTCTTTCTTTGTGACATCCTTGTCTGGTTTTGGTATCAGGGTGATGGTGGCCTCATAGAATGGGTTTGGGAGTGTTCCTACCTCTGCTATATTTTGGAAGATTTTGAGAAGGATAGGTGTTAGTTCTTCTCTAAATGTTTGATAGAATTTGCCTGTAAAGCCATCTGGTCCTAGGCTTTTGTTTGTTGGAAGATTCTTAATCACAGTTTCAATTTCAGTGCTTGTGATTGGTCTGTTCATATTTTCTATTTCTTCCTGATTCAGTCTTGGCAAGTTGTGCATTTCTAAGAATTTGTCCATTTCTTCCAGGTTGTCCATTTTATTGGCATAGGGTTGCTTGTAGTAATCTCTCATGATCTTTTGTATTTCTGCAGTATCAGTTGTTACTTCTCCTTTTTCATTTCTAATTCTATTGATTTGAGTCTTCTCCCTTTTTTTCTTGATTTGTCTGGCTAATGGTTTATCAATTTTGTTTATCCTCTCAAAGAGGCTTTTAGTTTTATTGATCTTTGTTATCGTGTCCTTCATTTCTTTTTCATTTATTTCTGATCTGATTTTTATGATTTCTTTCCTTCTGCTAGCTTTGAGATATTTTTGTTCTTCTTTCTCTAATTGCTTTAGGTGCAAGGTTAGGTTGTTTTTTCGAGATGTTTCCTGTTTCTTAAGGTAGCATTGTATTGCTATAAACTTTCCTCTTAGCTCTGCTTTTGCTGCATCCCATAGGATTTGGGTCGTCGTGTCTCCATTGTCATTTGTTTCTAGGTTTTTTTTTATTTCCTCTTTGATTTCTTCAGTGATCACTTCATTATTAAGTAGTGTATTGTTTAGCCTCCATGTGTTTCTATTTTTTACAGATCTTTTCCTGTAATTGAAATCCAGTCTCATAGCGTTGTGGTTGGAAAAGATACTTGATAAAATTTCAATTTTTTTGTATTTACCAAGGCTTGATTTGTGACCCAAGATATGATCTATCCTGGAGAATGTTCCATGAGCACTTGAGAAAAATGTCTATTCTGTTGTTTTTGGATGGAATGTCCTCTAAATATAAATTAAGTCCATCTTGTTAAATATATCATTTAAAGCTTGTGTTTCCTTATTTATTTTCATTTTGGATGATCTGTCCATTGGTGAAAGTGGGGCGTTAAAGTCCCTACTGAATGTGTTACTGTCGATTTTCCCTTTTATGGCTGTTAGTATTTGCCTTATGTATTGAGGTGCACCTATATTGGGTGCATAAATATTTACAATTGTTACATCTTCTTCTTGGATCGATCCCTTGATCATTATGTAGTGTCCTACTTTGTCTCTTCTAATAGTCTTTATTTTAAAGTCTATTTTGCCTGATATGAGAATTGCTACTTCAGCTTTCTTTAGGTTTCCATGTGCATTGAATACCTTTTTCCATCCCCTCACTTTCTGTCTGTATGTGTCCCTAGGTCTGAAGTGGGTGTCTTGTAGACAGCATATATATGGGTCTTGTTTTTGTATCCATTCAGCCAGTCTTTGTCTTTTGGTGGGAGCATTTAATCCATTTACATTTAAGGTAATTATCGATATGTATGTTCCTATTCCCATTTTCTTTTTATTTTTGGGTTTTGTACTGTAGGTCATTTTCTTCTCTTGTTTTTCCTGCCTAGAGAAGATACTTTAGCATTTTTTGTAAAGCTGATTTGGTGGTGCTGAACTCTCTCAGCTTTTGCTTGTCTGTAAAGCTTTTAATTTCTCCATCAAATCTGAATGAGATCCTTGCTCCATAGAGTAAACTTGGTTGTAGGTTTTTCTCCTTCATCACTTTAAATATGTCCTGCCACTCCCTTCTGGCTTGCAGAGTTTCTGCTGAAAGATCAGCTATTAACCTTATGAGTATTCTCTTGTGTGTTATTTGTTTTTTCTCCATTGCTGTTTTTAATATGTTTTCTTTGTATTTAATTTTTGACAGTTTGATTAATATCTGTCTTGGCGTGTTTCTCCTTGGATTTATTCTGTATGGGACTCTCTGTACTTCCTGGACTTGATTTACTCTTTCCTTTCCCATATTAGGGACGTTTTCAACTATAATCTCTTCAAATATTTTCTCAGTCCCTTTCTTTTCCTCTTATTCTTCTGCAACCCCTATAATTTGAATGTTGGTGCATTTAATGTTGCCCCACAGGTCTCTGAGACTGTCATTTCTTTTCATTCTTTTCTCTTTATTCTGCTCTGCAGTAGTTATTTCCACTCTTTTATCTTCCAGGTCACTTATCCGTTCTTCTGCCTCCATTATTCTGCTATTGATGCCTTCTAGAGTATTTTTAATTTCATTTATTGTGTTGTTCATCATTGCTTGTTTCATCCTTAGTTCTTCTAGGTCCTTTTTAAATGTTTCTTGCATTTTGTCTATTCTATTTCCAAGATTTTGGATCGTCTTTAATATCATTATTCTGAATTCTTTTTCAGGTAGACTGCCTATTTCCTCTTCATTTATTAGGTCTGGTGGGTTTTTATCTTGCTCCTTCATCTGCTGTGTGTGTTTGTGTGTTTTCATTTTGCTTATCTTACTGTGTTTGGGGTCTCCTTTTTGCAGACTGGAGGTTCGTAGCTCCTGTTGATTTTAGTGTCTGTCTGCAATGCCTAATGTTTGTTCAGTGGGTTGTGTAGGCTTCCTGGTGGAGGGGACTGGTGCCTGTGTTCTGGTGGATAAGGCTGGATCTTGTCTTTTTGGTCGGAATGTCCACGTCTGGTGGTGTGTTTTGGAGTGGCTGTGGACTTATTATGATTTTAGGCAACCTGTGGGCTAATGGTGGCATTGTGTTCTTCTCTTACTAGTTGTTTGGCATAGGATGTCCAGCAGTGTAGCTTGCTGGTAGTTGAGTGAAGCTGGGTGCTGGTGTTGAGATGGAGATCTCTGGCAGGTTTTTGCCGTTTGATATTACGTGGACCTTGGAGGTCTCTTGTGGACCAGTGTCCTGAAGTGGGCTCTCCCACCTCAGAGGCACAGCACTGACTCCTGGCTGGAGCACCAAGAGACTTTCATCCACACGGCTCAGAATAAAAAGGAGAAAATGTAGAAAGAAAGAAAGAAGATAAACTAAACTAAAATAAAGTAAGGTAAAATAAAGTAAAGATATTAAAATAAAAATAATTATTAAGAAAAAAAATTTAAGTAAGAAAAAGAAAAAAAAATGGGCAGATAGAACCCTAGGACACATGGTGAAAGCAAATCTATACAGACAAAATCTCACACAGAAGCATACACATACACACTCACAAAAATAGGAAAAGGGGAAAAAATAATAAATCTTGCTCTCAAAATCCACCTCCTCAATTTGGGATGATACATTGTCTATTCATGTATTCCACAGATGCAGGTTACATCAAGTAGATTCTGGAGATTTAATCCGCTGCTCCTGAGGCTGCTGGGAGAGATTTCCCTTTCTCTTCTTTGTTCGCACAGCTCCCGGGGTTCAGTTTTGGATTTGGTGCCGCCTCTGTGTGTAGGTCGCCAGAGGGCGTCTGTTCTTCTCTCAGACAGGAGGGAGTTAAAGGAGCCGCTGATTCAGGGGTTCTGGCTCACTTTGGTCAGGGGGAGGGAGGGGTGAGGAGTGCAGGGCGAGCCTGCGGTGGCAGAGGCCGGCATGACTTTGCACTAGCCTGAGGCGTGCCATGCATTCTCCCGGGGTCATTGTCCCTGGATCCTGGGACCCTGGCAGTGGCGGGCTGCATAGGCTCCCCAGAAGGGAGGTGTGGATAGTGACCTGTGCTCA
This sequence comes from Aethalodelphis obliquidens, assembly GCF_003676395.1. Lineage (NCBI taxonomy): Eukaryota > Metazoa > Chordata > Mammalia > Artiodactyla > Delphinidae > Aethalodelphis > Aethalodelphis obliquidens. The sequence goes on along the minus strand of NW_020838029.1, from coordinate 3,422,091 downwards.
CCCACAGGCTTCTTGGTGGCACAGCAGCAGCCTCAGAGTCTCATGCCCGTCTCTGAGGTCTGCACTTTTAGCCACGGCTCACGCCCATCTCTGGAGCTCCTTTAAGCAGCGCTCTTAATCCCCTCTCCTCATGCACCAGGAAACAAAGAGGGAAGAAAAAGTCTCTTGCCTCTTCAGCAGATCCAGACTTTCTCTCAGACTCCCTCCCGGGTAGCCGTGGTGCACTAACCCCTTCAGGCTGTGTTCACGCTGCCAGTCCTCTCCCTGGGCTCCGACCGAAGCCCTAGCCTCAGCTCCCAGCCCCGCCGGCCCCGGCGGGTGAGCAGACAAGACTCTCTGGCTGGTTAGTGCTGGTCGGTACCAATCCTCTGTGCGGAAATCTCTCCGCTTTGCCCTCTGCATGGAAATCTCTCTGCTTTGCCCTCTGCACCCCTGTTGTTGCGCTCTCCTCTGCGGCCCTGAAGCTCCCCACCTCCACCACCCGCAGTCTCTGCCCGCGAAGGGGCTTCTAGTGTGTGGAAACCTTTCCTCCTTCACAGCTCCCTCCCACTGGATCATGTCCCATCTCTATTCTTTTGTCCCTGTTTATTCTTTTTTCTTTTGCCCTACCCAGGTATGTGGGGAGTTTATTGCCTTTTGGGAGGTCTGAGGCCTTCTGCCAGCATTCAGTAGGTGTTCTGTAGGAGTTGTTCCACGTGTAGATGTATTTCTGATGTATCTGTGGGAAGGAAGGTGATCTCCGCGACTTACTCTTCCACCATCTTCCCCCTCTCTCTTCAATTATACTTAAAAATAAATTAGTGGTTCAGATTTTGAACAATCTAATTCCACTTTCCACTAATCTCTGCTGAATTAATTTACAACTAATCTACGTCCAGAGCTGGGGTTACTCTCACAACTAATTTGCAGCGAATCCAATTTCAAATAGCACTATACCACTTTCATGTGCAGTGCAAGTACCTTAGAGTATTCCCAAATCTCCCCTCCCTTCCCTTATAGCATTGCTGTCATTCATTTCACTTTTCTATATGCTATAATAGTCACACAGTACATGGTCACTAGCATCACTTTAAACTGTATTATATCAATTCAGAGTAAAAACGATTCTATTTACATTCATTTATTCCTTCCACATTGCTCTTCATTTCTTTATGTGCATCCAAGTTTCTGACCTATATTTTACTTCTTCTTGAATAACTTCTCTCAAATTTTCTTGCAGAGAAAATCTGCTGGCAATTAATTCCCTCAGTTCTTGTTTTTCTGAGAGTCTTCATTTCTCATTTACTTTCAAAGGATAATTTTGCTGGATAGAATTCTAGGTTCATGTTTTTTTTTTCCTCTCAACACACTAAATTATTCACTCCACTCTCTTCTTGTTTGCATGGTTTTGGATGAGAAGTCTGGTGTAATTATTATCTTTGTTCCTCTATAGGTAAGGTATTCTTTCTATCACACTATCCCCCACTTCCTGACGCCTTTCAAGATTTTCTCTTTGTCTTTGGTTTTCTGCATTTTGAGTATGATATGTCTAGCTGTGCATTTGGGGGGTATTTACTTCATTGGATAAGATCTCTGTGCTTCTTTGATCTGTGGTTCAGTGTTTGTTATTAATTTTGGAAAGTTACCAGCTATTAATATTTCAAATATTTCTTCTGCTCCATTTTTTCTTTCTTCTCCTTCTGGTAGTCCAAGTAAGCATATTTTATAACTTTTGATATTCTCTCATTGTTCTTGGATACTCTGATTTGCATTCTTCTCTTTGCATGTTAATCTGTGTTAAGAAAGAAAACAAAATTCAACTGAATAAACTTGAAGATCTAATTTGCATTATTAAGCAATTAATGAATCGAGCAACCTCCCTTCTAATAACTAGGAGGGCACCTTGAAGAGCCATGCAAAATGGGAGGCTATTATGAAAAAGAGGATGGGGCAAATACATCATTAGCAAAAGAAAGGAAGGGGTTATTCTGGGTCAGGATATCTTCTTTTGGAGGGAACAACATGGGTTTTTATTGTGAAGATTGCCTCTTCTTCCTCTGGGGGATAGAGATGGCTCATATGACAGGTTGCCTAATTGGTGCTGACCAGAATATTCCAGACTGGTTGATTAGGATCATATTTCTGGGGAAGGTGGAAACTGCAATTAGATTAGGTATTAAAGCTAGGTTTTGTATCATGGGACTTAACACAAGTGATGCCCTTTTGGGCCTGTGATTTTCTTTGTAATAATTCCCCCAGTTTGATCAGCCTCTGAGCTTAACAAAGAGATGTGGTCAAGATTTAAGGCATTAGCATCACTCTCAGCTACCACTCTGCAGCTTTGTTGATCTTTGATGTGTTATTCATTGGTCATGATATTTTTGCTTAATCCCCATGACATTCACAGATCACAGTCCCAGGTTCATAATTCTTAAATTGGGATTACTCTCTTTGTTTCTTTTTTTGATGTTCCAGACTTAGGGAGATCATTTGTCTGGTGGTTAGTGGCTGTGAACATGCATTTAAAGCTTTTGAGAGCATATAACATGCCATGGGTCCCAAGACCCATCAAAGAAAGACCCCATTGAAGGAGTCATCCTTTTAAGTCAAGTGGCTTGCTCAATGGTCTTATGTAACTGACTTTCAACTTCCCTAGAAGTGTTGCTCTAGTTAGAGCATGTGGTGTTGGCCACAGCACAGACACCCCCTTGCCCAGCTAAAAGATAATTAAGGGCTATCCCATTATCAAGAACAACCTTAGCCAGAGTGTCTAAGGATCTTTGCTGGGCAACTAATGCTTTAGCAGTGATTCTGCAGTACTTTCAAGAGTTAAGTCAGACAGAGAAAGGCAAATGCTGTATGATATCACTTATATGTGGAATCTAAAAAAATAATAAAACTGGAGGTATAAAATAGGCTCACAGTTATAGAAAATAAACTTGTGGTGACAAAAAGGGAGATGGAAGGGAGGAGGGACAAATTAGGGGCATGAGATCAACAGATACAAACTACTATGTATAAAATAGATAAGCAACAAGGATATACTGTATAGTACAGAGAACTATAGCCATTATCTTGTAATAACCTATAATGGAGTATAATCTGCAAAAATGCTGAATAACTATGCTGAGCACTACAAACTAATATAATATTGTAAATCTACTATACTTAAATAAATAAATAAATGCAATATGTTATATTGGATTTGATTCTTCATTAGAGGAAAAACGTTATAAAGTATAATATTGAGTTAATTGTCAAAATTGCAATATGAGAATATTCACACACATATGTATAACAACATAAATATGTATATATGTGCTATACACATAAAATGATAAAACAAATGTAACAGAATGTTAATAAACTGATTATACTTGTTGAAAAAAAGGGGTTAAAGAGAGGCTTCTGTGTATATTCTCATTTGCATTTACTCCTTTTTTAAAATGTTTTAATTTATTTAGTTTTTAATTTTAATTGGTATATAGTTGATTTACAATGTTGTGTTATTTTCGGATGTACAGCAAAGTGAATCTGTTATACATATACATATATCCACTCTTTTTTTAGATTCTTTTCCCATATAGGCCATTAAAGATTATTGGGTAGAGTTCCCTGTACTATACAGTAGGTCTTTATTTTATATCTATTTTATATATAGTAGTGTGTATGTGTCAATCCCAATCTTCCAATTTATCCCTCCCCCTCCTTACCCCCAAGTAACTGTAACCGAGTCCAAGCTCACTCTGCTCACCGCATGACAGGCCAATAAATCGGAGATGAGGTGTTGAGACAAGGAATACGACTTTATTCGGAAAGCCAGCAGACCAAGAAGATGGCAGGCTACAATCTCAAAATAATTGGGGGTTTGAATGCCAGTTTCTTTTATAGCATGGAGAGGGGGAGGAGATGAGGAAGTAAAGTAAAAAGGCCATAAGATTTGCAAATATTCCCTGGAATGGCCAGCCTCAGGGAGGGGATGTGTTAATTTCTTCTTTCTTGCAGCCATCCACAAGTGGACAGGGTCTGGATGTTTCCCTGAACAAAGGCACTTTGGTTTAACATTCAGGCAGAGGGGCAGCCTTCCCTGAGGCAGGCCATTATGTATAGACAGTATCCTTTTAGTGAACAAAAGCAATGGGAAGCAAAGGTTAATGTAAACGAAACAGATTCAACATGTAGTCAGATTTGGCTCTTCCCTGTTACAATTCCCCACTGTCAATGTCCATTCCACAATCTTGTGGGAAAAAGGATGAGACCATTCTAATTGCTTTGTTAGATGGATCTTTCTGGGAGTGTCTGCCATTGGTGCCAGTGTTCCAAACCTTGTTTCTTTTGTTCCTCTCTGGAAAGAGTCTCCTTTACACCTGTAGACTTAAAAATATATTCACAACCTAAAAGTTGAGAGTTATGATTTATTCGGTGGGAATTTTGAGGGCTTCAAGCCTTGGAAGCAGAATCTCAAGTTAAGGAATTTAGCACTTTTCTATGTATGGGAAGATGTAAGGGTCTGGACTCACTGAAATTACTCTCTTGATATGCACCTCAGCTATCTGGGCCTGTATCCTGTATTCTCATATCCTCAGTTTTCTCAGGGCTCACCGGCTCATGTTGGAGGGCTATGTGGAGGAAATAATTCCATTTCTCAGATACTCTCCTCTTAGTCAGGATTTTGACCAATATTTGGGAGATATTTCATGATCAAATTTTGTCCCTCGGCACTGGGAGCCTTATCCCAGGATCAGGAGAAAATTTATGATATGCCAATCCAGGAGCTAGTTTTGGATTAGGCCCTATGGATAATTAAAGATTCTCTGGATCCTCTAACTAATTATGATCCAGAAGACATTTTCCCTCGTTGCTTCTTCCCATACCTAGAATCACACTATTACAATTATTTTATGTTATAAATGTGATCTATTTCCTCAGGATGTTAAGCCATAGAAGTTTTGTTGGAAGCCTGGTTACACACTGGGTACTGTAAGAGATAACAATCTTATAAAATAGACAGGATATAAGTAATTCAGCTAGTAACATTGACAAAGACATAGTGCAGCAGGGAGACACAAAGCACAAACAATTTGGAAACAAAGAACACTGATTAGTATAATTACTTATAATCCAATTGCAATAGTGAGCAACCAAAGGTACAATAACAGATTTAATGAGACATCCTCAGTTTCACTGTACCAGCCACGTGTACTTAGACATACATGGCTTAATCTTTGAGACAAGCATATGTTACAGGCAGTATCAACCAGGTAGAGAGAAAAAGATAAATGTTTCAATTCTGCTTACAAAGGTGTAATTTACCAAATTACTGTAAGTCATAATTAGTTTAAGGGGAATGTTTTCCTTACACCTGGAAAACACAGATTTAAACCAGTTTTCAGATAGAAACCATAAAAATAACCATATTCACAGGTTTACTCAGTCCTATGTAACTAATCCTTTTCGTTAACAGCTTTAGGAAGCCACCAGGTTTCCCATTAGAATTTTTCAATTTCTTACCCAGTTCAGCATTATGGTCTGAAAGCCAGAAACTTGTATTTATCCAAATGTCCTTTCTATAAATCTTCCTGAAGAGGAAGCAGTTTTGCAAAGGCATCAATCAGAGTGAAACCATAACTGTCTATAATTAGGAAAGACTTAGGAAGGCACGTTTAAATCTGATTACAATGTAATTGACAAAGCAACTTGTTTGCTGCTGTGACATGCAACACTTTCAGATAATAACTAGAATTATGACTGATAACACTTTACCAGGACATATCAAATTTTAGGAACTCCATATAATCTCTAGAATACCTGTATCATTTGCCATACAATATAACCTAAGAAGATTTATTACTTATTTGATAACATTTCCCATGTAATTTAACATACCAAGTGAACCTAATTAGTTAATATCTCTCTTTGGGGTGTTTCAGGGGCCCTTTGAAACATCCCAAAGTTAGCTAGAGTTCAAAGGAACTTCATTATAATTTGATTTGGGAAGTTTTGTCAAGAAAATTATCAAAAGGGTTTAAAACAGTCAGATAGAATCACAGGTCACTGTGAAACAATAGTTATTTACTTAGGCAAAGTAATGATAAAAGATTTCAAAGGCAAATACAGAACAGATCACTTAAAAGGTAAAGAAACTTAAAATCTGTTATGAAAGGCAGTTCAAAATCTTAAGAAACCTTGTTTTCTTAATAGAGAGAAAAGCCAAATTCAAGTTTCGCATCAGCTTACTTCTAAAATTCATTTACTCAATTAAACTTATTTTAAACTTAGTCAATCCTGACCATGTATAAAACTCTTCTTGGGGTCACTTTCCATAAACCTTCCATCACTTAACTTATTTTAGCACAATTCTAACTTTCAAGATGTTGAATATCTGGAGAGATTAATTTTAGATAGACATTCCAAAAAGATAATTATTTTTAAAAGTTCACCTAAAGCTCTGATCTCATTTGCATTTTTTTCCTTTAAAGTTTCTTCACATCAAGTTACTTTCCTTGCTGACAAATTTGCAACAGGTATAACAAGATTTTATTTAGCTTATATTAAACCTGGGCACAATAAAATATTATACTTAATGTTGATGACTCTAAAGACATGTCTATATTAATTAGATCAACAAACAAACATTAATACCAGGTATTAATTTAATACTGAATATTTCTCAGTTCACTTGAACCTGAAATTCAGTTAGCTTATTTTTTCTTGTATTTAGAATTGTTCGGTTTGTAAGGGCTTACTTTCCTTTAAGCTAATTAAATAGAGCTCATACAAAAATCAACCTCAGCAATGTTATCCAAAGACAAAGACACATACAACGACACAAGCAAACAGAGAGACATCATAGCTCTCATTTCAAAATTTCAGCCCTGAGTCAGGTACAGCAATGTAAAATCCATCAGTTTACAAAAAGAGGTTGGATTAAAATTAGGTTTCTGGCAGATGGAACAAATCAATCTCACCTGTCTAGATGGCTGAATTTTTACAGAAAAGACACTTAGGTATTTTACTTATCTTTGACAAGTCAATTTCTAAATTATTTTATCCTCTTTTCAAAGTTTGCATTTAAAAAAGATGGCAGAGATGCCGGTTCCTGAGAAGACCAGATAGGACATTTGCATCTTAAAATACAGGCAAGTTTTTCCTAGTGTGATTTGTTTCCCCTTTGTTTAATATTTACAAACCTCTTAAGATAAATAGGTAAGGTTTGGGGAATGGTATCTATTAAAGAGTCAATCAACTTGTTCCCCACTGTCAAAGTTACCTGGGGCTCCTGTGGGGAAATTAGAATCAGACACCTCAAGTCCAAGGGAGTCCGCTGGCCTCTTACAGGATGTCAGATCAAGGGAAATTGCCCTGCTGGGGAAGTGGTTTCCAGTCCAAACTGGGTGCCCTGTCGGGTCTTAGATGGTGATACTAAATCAGGCTTCTGTGCTCTGGGGGTTAACATAGAAACTTCTATTTGATTTACATGGGTAAGGGAAACAGGTGGCGGTGAATAATGACGGCATGGGGGGGGGGGCAGTTGGAACAACTGCCAGTGCAGCCTGCTCTTTTGCAAAACATTTCTAACTTCAAGATCATATAATTGAGTGAGTCATTCAGGGGCCATCGCTCTTCTGATCTTAAATATTGGGTCCACATCGTATTACAATAGTACATCATGTCTTTCTTAGTCATAGGCTTGTGGCTATGTTTCACCCATTTAACTAATATATGCCCCAAAGGGCTCTCCTTCGGGATAGATGGAGTATTTCCCATTTTTATAAGTTTGATAACACCAAAATACAAAAAGGCACAAATAAATTCCAACAAAAAAGGCCCCCAAAATCTAGCATTGATGCACACAAAACCAAAACAAGACCAAGACGAAAACCGGTTCCGGAATCAGGTAGACTTACCCTACAAAAACAATGAACTAGTTCCCAAATTGGGTAGACTTACTCTACAAAACCAATGAACTAGTTCCCAACGAAACGATTCCAAATCAGGTAGAATCCAACAACAATTCCCCTTCCAACAGGGTACCCCAATCAAATAAATTGGCTTATCCCATAAAGGAAAAGCCCAAATTGAGAGGGGAATATGTTTCTGGTGTGCACCCTGGAGCGACTTACCCTACAAAATCGAGTCTGTCAACTTGCAACACAAAAGGATACGCAAAAAAAAAAAAAAACAAGACCAAGACCAAAACTAAAGAACTGGTTACAGAATTGGGTAGACTTACCCTACGAAATTGAGCCCGTCAACTCACAGAAGGTGGTCACTTCCTTGTTTCAACTGACAAGTGCTGGGGTAACTGGTGCCACATCAGGGAATTTTGAAGGGAACATCCTTAGGATAAATGATCCCTGCAGCTGCTAGGGCCTTGCCCCAATGTTCCCTGATCAGAGCTGGCTAACCACAAGCAGCAAGCCTCCTGATTGGCTAAGCCAAATTTTTTAACGAGTCCAAGTTCTCTCTGTTCGCCGCATGACAGGCCAATAAATCCGAGATGAGGTGTTGAGGCAAGGAATACTTTATTCTGAAAGCTGGTAGACCAAGAAGATGGCAGACTACATTATCAAAATAACCATCTTATGCGGGTTTGGATGCCAGTTTCTTTTATAGCAGGGAGAGGGGGAGGAGATGAGGAAGTAAAGTAAAAAGGCCATAAGATTTGCAAATATTCCCTGGAATGGCCAGCTTCAGGGAGGGGATGTATTAATTTCTTCTTTCTTGCAGCCATCCACAAGTGGACAGGGTCTGGATGTTTCCCTGAACAAAGGCACTTTGGTTTAACATTCAGACAGAGGAGCAGGGTTCCCTAAGGCAGGCCATTATATATAAACAGTATCCTTTTAGTGAACTAAGGCAATGGGAGGCAAAGGTTAAAGTAAAAGAAACTGATCCAACATGTAGTCAGATTTGGCTCTTGCCAGTTACATAACGATAAGTTTATTTTCTACCTCTGTAACTCTATTTCTGTTTTGCAAATAAGTTCATTTGTATATTTTTTTTAGATTCTACATATAAGTGACATATGATATTTGTCTTTCTCTGTTTGACTTACTTCACTTAGTATGTTAATCTCTAGATCCATCCATGTTGCTGTAAATGATATTATTTCATCCCTTTTTATGGCTGAGTAATATTCTATTGTGTATATGTACCACATCTTCTTTATCCATTCCTCTGTTGATAGACATTTAGATTGCTTCCATGTCCTGGCTATTATTGTAAATAGTGCTGCAATGAGCATTGGAGTGCATGTATCTTTTCAAATTATGGTTTTCTCTGTGTATATGCCCAGGAGTGGGATTGCTGGATCATACAGTAGTCCTATTTTTAGTTTTTTAAGGAAACTCCATACTGTTCTCCATAGTGGCTGTACCAGTTTACATTTTCACCAACAGTGTAGGAGGGTTCCCTTTTCTCCACACCCTCTCCTGAATTTATTGTTCGTAGATTTTTTGATGATGACTATTCTGACCAATGTGAGGTAATACCTCATTATACCTTTGATTTGCTTTGCTTTAATAATTAGTGATGTTAAGCATCTTTTCATGTGTTTGTTTGCCATCTGTATGTCTTCTTTGGATGCAGCTCAATATCAAAGAAACAAATAACCCAACAAAAGAATGGGTGCATTTACTCCTAACCAGGGAAATATGACTGTGCTAAAGGAAGCTATTCCTGAATTATAAATGCCTCCTCGTATGTTCTTTCTAGAACATTTAGGGGCACAATTAGATAATCTAAGAGGCGTTGCTAGGTTATGTGCCAGCTATCTAAGCATTCATAGGCCCAAGAAGAATGATAACCATCACAGACAAAGACAAATCCTGTCAGGGCACAGTATGGTCTCAGGCAACCTCAGCCTGCAGCATCTTGGAGCAGGATTTTGGTTCCCAGCCAGAGATTGAAGGCAGCCTGCAGCAGTGAGATTGCTGAGTTCTAGCAACTAGACCAGGGGCCAGTGACGAGGCCTTCACCCTTCAGCTTTGCAGAAATGAATTCCCACGAAGACAGAAAGCAGTGAAACAAGTAAAGTGTTTATTAGGAGGAAAAATAGTACATGTGGATAGACACACAGGCGGACTCAGAGACAGAGTCACACACTCGTGGTAGTTTAAATCACTTATATAGGGCATTTCTTCCAGCTTCCTTTGGCCAATCTTGCTTTGCCTGGTTCTTAGTCCATATTTGGCATATCTCAGGATCCTCCTATGTGTGTGCACACATTTCTTAGCCAAGATGGATTCCAGTGAAGAGAACTATGGGTAGGTTGACATCACTCCCCTATTGATTTCCAAGGAGATTTTCTGTGCATGTATAGTTGGGAAGGTCTCCTTGACCTCAAGAATGAGAAATATGTGGTCTCTGTCTCTTATCTGGGCAGGGCTCCGCTCCTCCTCCTCTTCACCCTGGAGTATCTGTCCACTGGCGACAAACTCCAGGTGTTTATCCTGGAGCCCGTCTATCTCCTGACTCAAAGCTACTTCCACTAAGATGGCACTGTTAATGGATTTATTCACAAGAATTGCTTCATTTGCCTATTCAAGCCAGGCGTTAGTTAGATTTTTTCCTAACCTGAAGTAAAAAGTTGTTCTAAATTTCAGAGGTTACCCCCATAACAATGGTCTGGGTTATATGAATGTTGGTGTTATCTTTCCAGGCCAATGCCAGAGTAAAGGAATGAAAGAAAAGATTTCATGTTTAGCTAAAGTGTAAAGTATTGATCTGTTGTCTTGGGTGGAAACAGTCTACCTCCCTCAATGTCAGTTACTTCTTTTACTCCTAAATTTGATTTAGAAGTCTCCAGAGTTTGTACAGGACCAGGTGTCAGTTGGAATCCTCCTTAGTTATGAGGTATGTACCCAAGGCTTAACACTTTCTACTTTTGTAGCAGTGTCAGTGTTTAGAAGCACTTGGTAAGGTCCCTGCCAAAGGGGCTCGAGGACAGCCTTCACTCCTAGTGATTACAAATCAAAAGAGTAGGAGAAATTTGGAAATGTTAATTTGGTGAGTCATAGCCAGATACTTGAGGAAACTACATGAATTCAGGATCCAGTCCAGTTTACAATATGTAACAAAACCTCAAAGACAAAAGGACTAGAATTTAATATCTACAAAGGTTCAAACATAATTTTTCCCCCCACAATTACCCCCATTTTTTACCAAATATAATCACAGTAAAAGAAATTTTTTTGTAATGAACTTGACCTGATTATTTAAATATGGATAAGAATACTCACTGAGAGTTTCTTAATTCTGGAGGGACAAGGAAGGGAGAAAAAGTACATGTTTCATCTTTATTCACGAAGTTATAGCTTAGCAAGTTGCTAGCTTAAGAGAAAAGATTTATTTAAATCGGGAAAAAAAATTAAAGAATCAGTAGTATTTTAAACAAAGTCATAAAAATTATAATTATCCTCATCAGTTCTTTCAGTCTCATGTTATTAATTCTTGTCCTGCTTGAATCCTGTTTTTCCATTAGTTCTCTCAACCTTGCCTGATGATTAAGGGTGATAAGGATAGTAATAATTTTCCAAGAAATTTGCAAGATTTTTGTTAAGGCTCATATGATTTGTCCAGTGAAGCAGGTGCTTCAATCACTGGAAATTGTGGAAGGTATACCCCAAGTGGAAAACACATTTTCTAATAGTTTCTCTACCACTATGAAGACATTGGCCTTGCAACAGGGGAAAGCTTCAGCCCTTCCAGAAAACATATACACAATAACAAGAACATATTGATAACCCATATTAAGTAGCAGTTGAATGAATTCCAGCTGCAGGTGTAAAAGCGTCCAGAGGGAGGCCTCTAGGGACAAAAATTGTTTTTTCTTAAATGCACTGTGGTGGGTGAAGTAACATAAAAACCAAAAATTGAGGTTTGTCAGGGAGCCAAGAAGAACCAAGTGGTCATCTTGGGTTTCACACAGCCCTGACTCTTAGTTTAATTTATAGCCATTGTTTACCCAACCTAATTTTTCTGATTCAGGAGCAGACTGTTGCCTTGTTACAAGGACATCAGAATGGCAAAAGTTTGGTAATGAGGGTTTATTTTCTGCAGAAGCAGAACAGACTTCATCTACATGTGCTACAATCTTTATAGATTCTGTTGCTGCCACCTTTACATAAAAGCCAGCAAAGGCATTTCCCTGATACTCAGGTTCAGTTCTTTTAGTGTGAGACTCAATTTTGATGATGGCAATTTCAGAAGGTAAAAAAATAGCAGTAAAAAGATTATTTACTTATTGCCCATTTCTGATTGGGGTCCCAGAGGACGTCATACAACAATTTAAGATAATAAACTAGAATTACAAGTGAAAACATTATACCAGAACATATCAGATTTCTAAGAATTTCACACAATTCCTAGAATATTTGTATTAATAACATATATCCACAAATATAATCAAAGTTTAGCATAATTTATTTGACAATGCTTCTCATGCAATTTAACGTACCAAATATGCCTAATTAGTTTAATACCTCCCTTTTTATAAGGAGAGAGAACACTCTTTTGAAATGTTCCAGGAATCCTCTAGAAAATTTCAAAGTTAGTTTGTGGTCAAAATACTTCAATTACAATTTGATTTTGGAAAGTTTGCCAAAAATAAATTTAAAAGTTTTAAAACACTTGCCTAAATAGGATCACAGATCATTATGAAACTTAATACTTAATTATCTACTAGCAAAACTTAGCTCTCTTAGTATTAAGAGGACTCGGTTTACTTAAGTAATCAAAGACCCAATTAAGACATCATAAAACAAAAAATTATTTTGATTAAACACAGAATTTTTGCTTTCTAGGCAGATTACTTCAAAGGTAAAGAAAAACCTTTCATAATCTCTTATTATCAAGAGCAGATCAATAGTCTAAAAAAACATTATCCTTTTAGCAAATGAAGGGAAATTAACTTCTTGTTTTACATAAGTACATTACTGATATTAAAGCTTAATATATTATTATTATTTTTTAATTGAAGTGTAGTTAATTCACAATGTTGTGTTAGATTCTGAAGTATGGCAAAATGATTCAATTATACATATATATATTCTTTTTTAAATTATTTATTTATTTATCAGCTGCACTGGATCTTAGTTGTGGCATGCAGGATCTTTTGTTGCGGCATGTGGGCTCTTCGTTGCAGTGCATGGGCTTCTCTCTAGTTGTGGCATGCAGGCTCCAGCGCACGTGGACTCAGTAGTTGTGGCATGCAGTCTTTATTTGCCCCACGGCATGTGGAATCTTAGTTCCCTGACCAGGGATTGAACCAGCATCCCCTGCATTGCTAGATGGATTCTTAACCACTGGACCACCAGGGAAGTTCCTATATATATTCTTTTTCATTACAGGTTATTACAAGATATTGAATATAAGTCCCTGTGCTATACACTAGGACCTTGTTGTTTATCTATTTTATATATAGTAGTTTGTATGTGCTAATCCCAAACTCCTAATTTATCCCTCAACCACCCCACTTCTCCTTTGGTAACCACAGATTTGTTTTCTACGTCTGTGAGACTGTTTCTCTTTTGTAAATGAGAAAGCTTAATTTTTGTAACCCTTACAATAACAATTCAATTTAGCCAGCTTTATTACACAAGTTAAAATTCTCTTTCTCTCTTTCTTTCTACATACATTTAGTTTGTCCTTCATCTTCTTGCTTCCCATTCTTAAATAACCAGAAGTTCTAGCTTAGACAAAATTATTCTCATTTTCCTTAACAAAAACGCATCTTCATTTCTTGTACCTTTTGTAAATCCAAAAACACATCCTTTTCCTTGTATATATTATTTCCAGTAGCTTCAATTACATATATTAGAATTTTAACCTTTAGAAGCCTTAATTTCTAGTGAAAACCACATAACTATGAACCATATGTTATACTAGCATTTAATTAATTAATTATTTTTGTGACAAATTTTGCAACAAAGATAAAATGAATTTATTTGACTAATAAACTCATCTAGAATAAAAGTTGTTTATCTACATTTCAATCAATGTTGATAACTTTAAAGACATGTCTGTTTTAATTAAACCAACAAACTTTAACTATTATTTACTGAAGATTATTCCAGAACATGTGAACTTGAAAAGCATTTGGGTTAGTTTCTGTATATATATATATATATATACAAACAGCATAAGGACAGATGCAACACAGAGATCTTACTAATATTTGTGGAGAAAACACTTAAGATTTTTCATTTGCTCAATTTCAAAATATTTCTCTCTTTTTTTTTCTTTCTGAGGAGAAGTTTCTGCCTAAAGTTTGCATTTTCAAAGAATGGATCCTAGGTCCTAGAGAAGATGGGGGTAGAAAATCTACATTACAAAGGCACATATTAGGTGCAGGACCATTCTGTTTCCAGTATCTTGAATTTTTAAAGCATTTTGAGATGAAGAGGAGAGGTTTGGAGGATTGGCAAAAAGGGAAGGTGAACTTTAAATTTCTAGAGCGACACTGTGGCCCTGAATACATTTGCAAGACAAAGACAGTTTTCCCAATTCCCCCAAAGAACTTACAGTCTGAATGACAAAAAGGCTGATCTGCCCTTCCAACTTCATTTTCTCCAATTTTATTTCCCTCTAGGTGCATAGTTTTATTTTAGCCTAGGGAGAAAGCCTAAAAAATTCCTATCACGTTCTGAATATCAGCTTCTAGTTTTCCCAAATTTCTGGTCATAAAGTTATTAAATCCTTTCAGATATCTTGTCAGGGTTCAGCTGGGACAAACAGTAAATATTTCTGACAGTATTGAGTAACCCCATTAATTTTAACTTTAGTTTCCCCTTGGTTGTTTAAGGGAATAACATAGCAGTTTACCAAGAACATCAAAAATCCCTCAGAATTTCATCCACTTTGGAAGAGGCCCATATGGGGGCATTTAAACTGATGTTGGAGAATTTCCAAAGTGCCTTTGAGGACAATCTCTTTTCCAGTGTCCCAGTTGATTACTTTGGTAATCTACTTTTGTGCCAGTGTTTTGATAATGGACCCTTAGGAGGGTGAAATTGGGAGGCCTAGGTGTTGTTTTAAATCCTATTTGTATATTTAATTTTTCAGTAGCTTTTGGCAATGACTGTTTCAATTAATTTATTTTAGAACTTTAAAAACTTTTGTAGGCTTCCGTATACTAATTAAAATAGCTATTCCATTTTGTTTGTTAGATTTCGGAGCTCTTGCTTTTAGGTGTACTTTTAAAATTATCTTTGGAACATAACTCATAATGGCCATTGTAATTCTAGGTTTTCTTTGGTAAAATCTTGCCACCTTCTTATATACTGCTGCTTTTAGGACGGTAATTATTAAACATAAAATAAGCAGGTGTGCTGAAAGGTGGTTCACTCAACACTTTGGATATCAATGATCCCATTTCTTTGAGCTAGGGCTTTGGGTTTCTCAGAGCCAAACAAATAAGTAAGAGAGATGCCACAGGGTTGGAAACTGTGGGGTGTTTTACAGTGTGCCTCATTGCATGGAAATTTTCTTGAGGTTGGTGGGTGATGCGGTGTCAATCTAACCCATTTTTGTGACCAACTTATCCAATCACAGGAGTCTTCTTGAGATGGCTATAATTCTAATAGCTTTTAAAGGCTTGACTCATGGCCACCAATTTTTGCAGCTTTTTCGCTTCTGAGATTCCCATTTAGCAATAGCTTTTACCTTATTTGCACATTAACAGAAAGCAGCAGGAACAAAAAAATCTAGAGATTGGGGAAAAGATTTAATCAGCAGACCTCAAAGAATGGATATTGATTCCACACAAACGGAGAAGTACAGCGGCCACAAACAATTCCCCAACATGGAATCTGGGGAAAAATTCCAAACAAATGCAGAACTGCAGACTAAAGTGTCAGAAGTTCCCAATATGGAATTGAGGAACAAAACCAAGGGCTGGGATTTAAATAATTACTGTGGCCTAAGCTGGACCCAGTCCATCCCAGGCATATTCCAGTTTTAGGTTTGACCCAGTCGAAATCAGGCCAGCAACCATCAACAGTTCCCTATGTGGAATCTGGGAACAGGGAAGAGGAATAAACCAGCAGGCTGCAAAGAATAGGGGCTGCAGACTGACTCCAAGAAAATGGAGAACAGCAGCTGTCACCAGCAGTTCTCAACATGGAATATGGGGAATGATTCCAAGCAAATGGGGAGCTGCAAACATGATACCAAACCCAGAAAAAGATGTCACAAAAAGAAAACTACAGGCCAATATCAGTGATGAACATACATGCAAAAATACCCAACAAAATATTAGCAAACAGAAAACAGAATCCAACAGCACACTAAAAGGATCATACACGATGATCAAGTGGGGTTTATCCCAGGAATGCAAGGATTCTTCAATAGAGGCAAATCAATCAATGTGATACACCATATTAACAAACTGAAGAATAAAAACAATATGATAGTCTCAGTAGATGCAGAAAAAGCTTTCAACAATATTCAACACCCATTATGATAAAAACTCTCCAGAAAGTGGGCATAGAGGGAACCTACCTCAACATAATAAAGGCCATAAATGACAAACTCACAGCCAACATCATTCTCAATGGTGAAAAAATGAAACCATTCCCTCTAAGATCAGGAACAAGATAAGGGTACCCACTCCCATCATTATTAATCAACATAGTTTTGGAAGTTTTAGCCACAGAAATCAGAGAAGAAAAAGAAATAAAAGGAATCCAAATCGGAAAAGAAGAAGTAAAACTGTCACTGCAGATGACATGATACTATACATAGAGAATCCTAAAGATGTTACCAGAAAACTACTAGAGCTAATCAATGAATTTGTTAAAGTAGCAGGATACAAAATTAATGCACAGAAAGCTCTTGTATTCCTATACACTAACAATGAAAAATCTGAAAGAGTAATTAAGGAAACACTCCCATATACCATTGCAACAAAAAGAATAAAATACCTAGGAATAAACCTACCTAATGAGACAAAAGACCAGTATGCAGAAACTATAAGACACTGATGAAAGATATTAAAGACCATACAAATAGATAGAGAGATATACCATGTTCTTGGACTGGAAGAATCAACATTGTGAAAATGACTCTACTACCCAAAGCAATCTACAGATTCAGAGCAATCCCTATCAAGCTACCAATGGACTTTTTCACAAAAGTAGAACAAAAATTTTATAATTTGTATGAAAACACAAAAGACCCCAAATAGCCAAAGCAATCTTGAGAAAGAAAAACAGAGCTGGAGGAATCAGGCTCCCTGATTTCAGACTATATTACAAAGCTACAGTAATCAAGACAGTATAGTAATGGCACAAAAGCAGAAATTTAGAACAATAGAACAGGATAGAAAGCCCAGAGATAAACCCATGCACATATGGTCACCTTATGTTTGATAAAAGAGGCAATAGTATACAGCGGAGAAAAGACAGCCTCTTCAATAAGTGGTGCTGGAAAAACAGGACAGCTCCATGTAAAAGAATGAAATTGGAACACTCCTTAACACCATACACAAAAATAAACTCAAAATGGATTAAAGACCTAACTGTAAGGCCAGACACTATCAAACTCCTAGAGGAAAACATAGGCAGAACACTCTATGACATGACCTACCTCCTAGAGGAATGGAAATAAAAACAAAAATAAACAAATGGGACCTAATGAAACTTAAAAGCTTTTGCACAGCGAAAGAAACCATAAACAAAACTAAAAGACATCCCTCAGAATGGGAGAAGATATTTGCAAATGAAGCAACTGGCAAAGGATTAACCTCGAAAATATACAAGCAGCTCATGCAGCTCAATATCAAAAAACAAAAAACCCAATCCAAAAATGGGCAGAAGACATAGATATTTCTCCAAAGATGATGTACAGATTGCTGACATATAAAAGGATGTTCAACATCACTAATCATTAGAGAAATGCAAATCAAAACCACAGTGAGGTATCACCTCACACTTGTCAGAATGGCCATCATTAAAATCTAGAAACAATAAATGCTGGAGAGGGTGTGGAGAAAAGGGAACACTCTTGCACTGCTGGTGGGAATGAGAATTGGTTCAGCCACTATGGAGAACAGTATGGAGGTTCCTTAAAAAAACTACAAATAGAACTACCATATGACCCAACAATCCCACTACTGGGCATATACCCTGAGAAAACCGAAATTCAAAAAGAGTCATGTACCAAAATGTTCATTGCAGCTCTATTTACAATAGCCCAGAGATGGAAACAACCTAAGTGTCCATCATCGGATGAATGGATAAAGAAGATGTGGCACATATATACAATGGAATATTACTCAGCCATAAAAGTAAACGAAATTGAGCTATTTGTAATGACGTGGATAGACCTAGAGTCTGTCATACAGAGTGAAGTAAGTCAGAAAGAAAAAGACAAATACCGTATGCTAACACATATATATGGAATTTAAGAAAAAAAATGTCATGAAGAACCTAGGGGTAAGGCAGGAATAAAGACGCAGACCTCCTAGAGAACGGACTTGAGGTTATGGGGAGGGGGAAGGGTGAACTGTGACAGGGCGAGAGAGAGTCATGGACCTACACACTAACAAACATAGTAAGGTAGATAGCTAGTGGGAAACAGCTGCATGGCACAGGAATATTGGCTCGGTGCTTTGTGACAGCCTGGAGGGGGGGGATAGGGAGGGTGGGAGGGAGGGAGACGCAAGAGGGAAGACATATGGGAACATATGTATATGTATAACTGATTCACTTTGTTATAAAGCAGAAACTAACACACCATTGTAAAGCAATTATACCCCAATAAAGATGTTAAAAAAAAAAACTAAAAATAGAACTACCATATGACCCAGCAATCGCATTACTGGGCATATACCCGGAGAAAACCATAATTCAAAAAGAGTCATGTACCACAATGTTCATTGAAGCACTATTTACAATAGCCAGGACATGGAAGCAACCTAAGTGTCCATTGACAGATGAATGGATAAAAACGATGTGGGACATATATACAATGGAATATTACTCAGCCATAAAAAGAAATGGAATTGAGTTATTTGTAGTGAGGTGGATGGACCTAGGGTCTGTTATACAGAGTGAAGTAAGTCAGAAAGAGGAAAACAAATACCGTATGCTAACACATATATATGGAATCTAAAAAAAATGTGCTGATAAAGCTAGGGTCAGGACAGGAATAAAGATTCAGACCTAGAGAATGGACTTGAGGACAGAGGGAGGGAGAATTGTAACCTGGGAAGAAGTGAGAGAGTAGCATTGGCATATATACACTACCAAATGTAAAATAGATAGCCAGTGCGTAGCAGCCGCATAGCACAGGGAGATCAACTTGGTGCTTTGTGACCACCTAGAGGGGTGGGATAGGGAGTGTGGGAGGGAGACACAAGAGGGAGGAGATATGGAGGTATATGTATATGTATAGCTGATTCACTTTGTTAAACAGCAGAAACTAACACACCATTGTAAAGCAATTCTACTCCAATAAAGATGTTAAAAAAAAAAGAAAAACAAAAAAGGAAACAGCAGTTCCTAAAGTGGAATCCAGGGACAGAATCAAGGTACTGGGGTTTTCCACTGTAAATAGTGAACTGTAGAAGCCAATTAGATTGGGAGTTCGACACAAAGAAAGCAGAACTCAGACTGATAGGAACTCACCCATGGCCATTGGAAACAGTGAGAAAGACAGTAAACTCATAAGGGCTCACAGGGCACCACACCTGTGTTTTTTCCATCACTGCCACCAATTGGTTAAAAAACAGAAGTCAACCAGGTAAATTTAAAGATATAATTGGCTTTATTAGTCAATTCATGAATCAGGCAGCATCCCCTCTAGCAACTAGAAGCGTACCTTGAATAGTAGTACAAATGGAAGGCTATTATTAAAAGGAGGATAGGTCAAGGAAGTCATTAGCAAAAAAAGAAGGGGTTTCTTTTGGCCAGGAAATCTTTTGGGGGAAGGGAACAGTATGTGGGGTTTTTTTGTGCAGATTGACTCTTCTTCCTCTGGAGGATAGAGAGGGCTCTTGTGATAGGTTACCTCCACTGGTGCCGACAACAAAATTCCAGACTGGTTGATTAAGATTACATTTCTAGGGAAGGTTGAAACTGCAATTAGGTAAGTATTAAATCTGGTTTGGTATCATAGGCTTTAGCACAATTGATGCCATTCTGGGCCTGTGGGGTTTTTTAACACTGGGAAGTTTCTATAGACATATTTTCAAGCTCACTGATTCTTTCCTTGACTGTGTCCATTCTATTGATTCTTAATTTCTGTTACAGTGTTTTTAGCTCCAAGCATTTCCTTTTGATTCTTTCTTAGAGTTCCATCTCTCTACCTCCAACACTTATCTGTTTTTGAATGTTGTCTACTTTTTCCATTAGAGTCTTTTACATATTAATCATAATTATTTTAAACTCATTGCCTAATAATTCTAAAATCTGTATAAAGGGTCTGGTTCTGTTGTTTGCTTTGTCTCTTCAAAACATGTTTTTTTTTCCTGACTTTTATTAGTACACCTTGGAATATTTTGTTGAAAGCTGGAAATTATGTGTCAGGTAGTAACACTTGAGGTAAATAGGACTTTGGGGAAAGTTTTTTTTTGGTTTGGCTAGAAGTAGGGCTGTGTTTATTCTTTGCTATGATACTAGGCTTCAGAGGCTGTACTAGAGATTTCAAATTCCTCTTTTCCTTGTTTATCCCTCCCCTGCTGTCTTTACGTTTCCCTAAGACCTCCTCCTTAATTACATTCAGTGTCTTGCAGCTCTTTCTGTTTTAATCCATAGTCATTATACTGAGGCCCTGTTGGTGTAGGACTAAGGTATGGATAAGGGGAACTGTTCCTTGGTTTTATGATTAAATTTCAGTCTTGTAGTTGGCTTGGATTACTGGATTATGACCATCTCAAATGTATTTTGTACTTTTTCCCCCAATCCTTTATGTGAAACAGGAAGGGTTCAGGGGACTGAAAAGTAAATGCCCTTCCCTGTATGAGGGATAAGACTCAGGTAAAGTCTTTTCCCGAAGAGAATAGGCCTTTGTTATATAAAATAATCTAGGTACATTTAAAAATGGTTATCTTTCCTCTACCTGCCAGAGCCACAAGGTATTTTTATTGACTCTTCACCATGAGAAAGTGATGAGATTCTTGGTGATAAACTCCATAAATTTGTGGGCCCTCCCATTAAAACAGAGGTCCCAGCTTACATTAATCCACACTCAGTCTTCAGCTATTTCTCAAATTTACAATTTAAGTGTTATTACCAGTTTATGGTTCCAGTGACATTTTTTAAACATATTTATTGGGGTATAATTGCTTTACAATGGTGTGTCAGTTTCTGCTTTATAACAAAGTGAATCAGTTATACATATACATATGTTCCCATATCTCTTCCCTCTTGCATCTCCCTTCCTCCCACCCTCCTATCCCACCCCTCTAGGAGGTCACAAAGCACTGAGCTGATCTCCCTGTGCTATGCAGCTGCTTCCCACTAGCTATCTATTTTACGTTTGGCAGTGTACATATGTCCGTGCCACTCTCTCACTTTGTCACAGCTTACACTTCCACCTCCACATATACCCAAGTCCATTCTCTAGAAGGTCTGTGCCTTTCTTCCTGGCTTGCCCCTAGGTTTTTCATGACTTCTTTTTTTTTTCTTAGATTCCATATATATGTGTTAGCATACGGTATTTGTTTTTATCTTTCTGACTTAAACCACCCTGTATGACACACTCTAGATCGATCCACCTCACTACAAATAACTCAATTTTGTTTCTTTTTATGGCTGAGTAATATTCCGTTGTATATACGTGCCACATCTTCTTTCTCCATTCATCTGTTGATGGATAATTAGGTTGTTTCCATGTCCTGGCTATTGTAAACAGAGCTGCAACGAACATTTTGGTACATGACTCCTTTTGAATTATGGTTTGCTCAGGGTATATACCCAATGTGGGAATGCTGGGTCACATGGTAGTTCTATTTTTAGTTTTTTAAGGAACTTTCATACTGTTCTCCATAGGGGCTGTATCAGTTTACATTCCCACCAACAGTGCAAGAAGGTTCCCTTTTCTCCACACCCTCTCCAGCATTTGCTGTTTGTAGATTTTTTGATGATGGCCATTCTGACCAGTGTGAGGAGATATCTCATTATAGTTTTGATTTGCATTTCTCTAATGATTAATGATGTTAAGCATCCTTTCATGTGTTTGTTGGCAATCAGTATCTCTTCTTTGGAGAAATGTCTATTTAGGTCTTCTGCCCATTTTTGGATTGGGTTGTTTGTTTTTTGATACTGAGCTGCATTATCTGCTTGTAAAATTTGGAGATTAATCATTTGTCAGTTGCGTCATTTGCAAATATTTTCTCCCATTCTGAGGGTTGTATTTTGGCCTAGTTTATGGTTTCCTTTGCTGTGCAAAAGCTTTGACGTTTCATTAGGTCCCATTTGTTTATTTTCGTTTTTATTTCCGTTTCTCTAGGAGGTGGGTCAAAAAAGATCTTGCTGGGATTTTTGTCATAGAGTGTTCAGCCTATGTTTTCCTCTAAGAGTTTGATAGTGTCTGGCCTTATATTTAGGTCTTTAATCCATTTTGAGTTTATTTTTGTGTATGGCGTTAGGCAGTGTTCTAATTTTATACTTTTACATGGAGCTGTCCTGTTATCCCAGCACCACTTATTGAAGAGGCTGTCTTCTCTCCACTGTATATTCTTATATCCTTTATCAAACATAAGGTGACCATATGTGCATGGGTTTATCTCTGTGCTTTCTAACCTGTTCCATTGATCTATCTTTCTGTTTTTGTGCCAGTATCATACTGTCTTGATTACTGTAGCTTTGTAGTATAGTCTGAATTCAGGGAACCTTATTCCTACAGATCCGCTTTTCTTTCTCAAGATTGCTCTGGCTATTTGGGACCTTTTGCTTTTCCATACAAATGGAGAATTTTTTTGTTCTAGTTCTGTGAAAAATGCCAGTGGTAGTTTGATAGGGATTGCTTTGAATCTGTAGATTGTTTTGGGTGGTGGAGTCATTTTCACAGTTGATTCTTCCAATCCAAGAACATGGTATATCTCTCCATCTGTTTGTATCATCTTTAATAATTTATTTCAACAGTGTCTTATAATTTTCTGCATAAAGGTCTTTTGTCTCCTTAGGTAGGTTTATTCCTAGATATTTTATTCTTTTGTTGCAATGGTAAATGGGAGTGTTTTCTTAATTTCATTTTCAGATTTTTCATCATTAATGTATAAGAATGCTAGAGATTTCTTTGCAGTAATTTTGTAATCTGCTACTTTACCAAATTCACTGATTAGCTCTAGTAGTTTTCTGGTAGCATCTTTAGGATTCTCTATGTATAGTATTATGTCATCTGCAAACAGTGACAGCTTTACTTCTCCTTTTCTGATTTGGATTCCTTTTATTTAATTTTCTTCTCTGATTGCTGTGGCTAAACCTTCCAAAATTATGTTGAATAATAGTGGTGAGAGTGGGAAAACTTGTGTTGTTCCTGATCTTAGTGGAAATGGTTTCAGTTTTTCACCATTGAGGATGATGTTGGCTGTGGGTTTGTCATATATGGCCTTTATTATGTTGAGGAAAGTTCCCTCTATGCCTACCTTCTGCAGGGATTTTATCATAAATGGGTGTTCAATTTTGTTGAAAGTTTTCTCTGCATCCATTGAGATGATCATATGTTTTTTCTCCTTCAATTTGTTAATATGGTGTATGACATTGATTGATTTGCATATGTTGAAGAAGACTTGCATTCCTGGGATAAACCTCATTTGATCATGGTGTATGATCATTTTAAGGTGCTGTTGGATTCTGTTTGCTAATATTTTGTTGAGGATTTTTGCATGTATGTTCATCAGTGATATGGGCCTATAGATTTTTTCTTTGTGACATCTTTTTCTGGTTTTGGTATCAGGGTGATGGTGGGCTCATAGAATGAGTTTGGGAGTGTTCCTCCGTCTGCTATATTTTGGAAGGGTTTGAGAAGGATAGGTGTTAGCTCTTCTCTAAATGTTTGATAGAATTCGCCTGTGAAGCCATCTGGTGCTGGGCTTTTGTTTGTTGGAAGATTTTTCATCACAGTTTCAATTTCAGTGCTTGTGATGGGTATGTTCATATTTTCTATTTCTTCCTCATTCATTCTAGGAAGTTTGTGCATTTCTAAGAATTTGCCCATTTCTTCCAGGTTGTCCATTTTATTGGCATAGAGTTGCTTGCAGTAATCTCTCATGATATTGTGTATTTCTGCAGTGTCAGTGGTTACTTCTCCTTTTTCATTTCTAATTCTATTGATTTGATTCTTCTCCATTTTTTTCTTGATGAGTCTGGCTAATGGTTTATCAATTTGTGTTTCTTATCAAAGAACCAGCTTTTAGTTTTATTGATCTTTACTATCGTTTCCTTCATTTCTTTTTCATTTATTTCTGATCTGATCTTTATGATTTCTTTCCTTCTGATAACTTTGGGGTTTTTTTTGTTATTTTTTCTCTGATTGCTTTAGGTGTAAAGTTAACTCCTTTAATTGAGATGTTTCTTAAGGTAGGATTGTTTTGCTATACACTTCCCTTTTAGAATTGCTTTTGCTGCAACCCGTTCCCTTTGGGTGGTCGTGTTTTCATTATCATTTGTTTCTAGGTAGTTTTGATTTCCTTTTTGATTTATTCAGTGATGTCTTGGTCATTAAGTAGTGTATTGTTTAGTCTCTATGTGTTTGTATTTTTTTACAAATTTTTTCCTGTAATTGATATCTAGTCTCATAGCATTGTGGTCAGAAAAGATACTTGATACGATTTCAATTTTCTTAAATTTACCAAGGCTTGATTTCTGACCCAAGATATGATCTATTCTGGATAATGTTTCATAAGCACTTGAGAAGAATGTGTATTCTGTTGTTTTTGGATGGAATGTCCTATAAACATCAATGAAGTCCATTTTGTTTAATGTATCATTTAAAGCTTGTGTTTCCTTATTTATTTTCATTTTGGATGATCTGTCCATTGGTGAAAGTGGGGTGTTAAAGTCCCCTACTATGACTGTGTTACTGCCAGTTTCTCCTTTTATGGCTGTTCGTATTTGCCTTATGTATTGAGGTGCTCCTATGTTGGGTGCCTACATATTTACAATTGTTAAATTTCTAGGAAATATACCTTGATCATTATGCAGTGTCCTTTTTTGTCTCTTGTAATAGTCTTTGTTTTAAAGCCTATTTTGTCTAATATGCGAATTGCTACTCCAGCTTTCTTTTGAAATCCATTTGCATGGAATATCTTTTTCCATCCCCTCACTTTCAGTCTGTATGTGTCCCATGTCTGAACTGGGTCTCTTGTAGACAGCATATATGCACATCTTGTCTTTGTATCCAATCAGCCAGTCTATGTTTTTTGGTTGGAGCATTTAATCCATTTACATTTAAAGTAATTATCAATATGTATGCTCTTATTCCTATTTTCTTAATTTTTTTTGGTTTGTTTTTGTAGGTCTTTTCCTTCTCTTCTGTTTTCTACCTAGAGAAGTTACTTTAGCATTTGTTGTAAAGCTGGTTTGGTGGTGCTGAATTCTCTTAGCGTTTGCTTGTCTGTAAAGGTTTTAATTTCTCCATCAAATCTGAATGAGATCCTTGCTGGGTAGAGTAATCTTGGTGTAGGTTTTTCTCCTTGATCACTTTAAGTTTGTCCTGCCACTCCCTTCTGGCTTGAAGAGTTTCTGCTAAAAGATCAGCTGTTAGCCTTATGGGGATTCCTTTGTGTGCTATTTGTTGTTTTTCCCTTGCTGCTTTTAATAATTTTTCTTTGTATTTAATTTTTGATAGTTTGATTAATATGTGTCTTGACATGTTTTTCCTTAGATTTATCCTGTATGGGACTCTCTGTGCTTCCTGGACTTGATTAACTATTTCCTTTCCCATATTAGGGAAGTTTTTGACTATAATCTCTTCAAATATTTTCACAGTCCCTTTCTTTTTCTCTTCTTCTTCTGGGACCCCTATAATTCGAATGTTGTCCCAGCGGTCTCTGAGGCTGTCCTCATTTCTTTTCATTCTTTTATCTTTTTTTTGCTTTTATCTTTATTCTGCTCTGCAGTAGTTATGTCCACTATTTTATCTTCCAGGTCACTTATCCATTCTTCTGCCTCCGTTTTTCTGCTGTTGATTCCTTCTAGAGAATTTTTAATTTTGTTTATTGTGTTGTTCATCGTTGCTTGTTTCATGTTTAGTTCTTCTAGGTCCTTGTTAAATGTTTCTTGCATTTTGTCTATGCTATTTCCAAGATTTTGGATCATCTTTATTATCATTATTCTGAATTCTTTTTCAGGTAGGCTCCCTATTTCCTCTTCATTTGTTAGGTCTGGTGGGTTTTTACCTTGCTCCTTCAACTGCTGTGTGTTTTTCTGTCTTCTCATTTTGCTTATCTTACTGTGTTTGGGGTCTCCCTTTTGCAGGTGCATGTTCGTAGTTCCCGTTGTTTTAGGTGTCTGTTCCCAGTGGCTAGGGCTTTTTCAGTCATTTTGTGTAGGCTTCCTGGTGGAGGGGATTAGTGCCTGTGTTCTTGTGAATAAGGCTGGATCTTGTCTTTTGGTGGGCAGGTCCTCAACTGTTGGTGAGTTTTGAGGTGTCTGTGGCCTTATTATGATTTTAGGCAGGCTCTGTGCTAATGGATGGGGTTGTGTTCCTGTCTTGGTAGTTTTTTGGCAAGGGTGTACAGTACTGTAGCATGCTGGCTGTTGAGTGAAGCTGGGTCTTGGCATTGAGATGGAGATCTCTGGGAGATTTTTGCCATTTGATATTACAAGGAGCTGGGAGTTCTTTTGTGTACCAGTGTCCTGAAGTTGGCTCTTCCACCTGAGAGGCACACCCCAGATGCCTGGCTGGAGCATCAATAGCATTTCATCCACACGGCTCAGAATAAAAGGGAAAAAAATAGAAGGGAAAAATAAGGAATATAAAATAAAGTTATTAAAATAAAAAATATTTATTAAGAAAAAAATGTAATGTAAAAAAAAATGGAGTGACAGAACCCTAGGACAAATGCTGAAAGCAAAGCTATAGAGACTAAATCACACACAGAAACATACACATACACACTCACAAAAAGAGAAAAAGGGAAAAAAATATATATTTTGCTCCCAAAGCCCACCTCCTCAATTTGGGATTATTCATTGTCTCTTCAGTTAATCCACAGATGCAGGGTACAACAAGTTGATTGTGGAGATTTAATCCACTGCTCCTGAGGCTTCTGCAAGAAATTTCCATTTCTCTTCTTTGTTCACACAGCTCCCAGCATTCAGCTTTGGATTTGGACATGCCTCTGCATGTAGGTCGCCTGAGGGCGTCTGTTCTTCCCTCAGACAGGACGGGGTTAAAGGAGCAGCTGATTCGGGGGCTCTGGCTCATTCAGGCCGGGGGGAGCGAGGGTTATGGATGCAGGGCAAGCCTGCGGCGGCAGAGCCTGGCATGACATTACAACAGCCTGAGGCACACCGTGTGTTCTCCTAGGGAAGTTGTTCCTGGATCACAGGACCCTGGCAGTGGCGGGCTGCATAGGCTCCCAGGAGGAGTGGTGTGGAGAGTGACCTGTGGTTATGCACAGGTTTCTTTGTGGCGGCAGCAGCAGCCTTAGAGTCCCATGCCCGTCTCTAGGGTTTGCACTGATAGCCGTGGCTCGCACCCGTCTCTGGAGCTCCTTTAAGCGGCGCTCTTAATCCCCTCTCCTTGTGCACCAGGATACAAAGAGAGAAGAAAAAGTCTCTTGCCTCTTCGGCAGCTCCAGATTTTTTCCCGGACTCCCTCCCGGCTAGCTTTGGCACACTAGTCCTTTCAGGCTGCGTTCATTCAGCCAACCCCAGTTCTCTCCCTGGGATTCCACTGAAGCCCGAGCCTCAGCTCTCAACCCCCGCCCGCCCCAGCAGGTGAGCAGACAAGCCTCTCGGGCTGGTGAGTGCTGGTCGGCACCTTTCCTCTCTCCCCTCTGCCCTCCGCACCCCTGTTGCTGCATTTTCCTCTGTGGCTCTGAAGCTCCCCCACTCCGCCACCAGCAGTCTCTGCCCACAAATGGGCTTCCTAGTATGTGGAAACCTTTATTCCTTCACAGCTCCTTCCCAGTGGTGCAGGTCCTGTCCTTATTCTTTTGTCTCTGTTTTTTCTTTTGCCCTACCCAGGTACGTGGGGAGTTTCTTGCCTTTTGTGAGGTCTGAGGTCTTCTGCCAGTGTTTAGTAGGTGTTCTATAGGAGCTGTTCCATATGTAGATGTATTTCTGATGTATTTGTGGAGAAGAAGGTGATCTCTGCATCTTAGTCTTCTGCCATCTTGAAACTCCTACCTGGTTCCTGTGACTTCTGCTGTAGATTTGGACTGTGATTCTGCGGATTTACCTGTTTCTCCAGATTCTGGTGTAGTGGTGTGTCTTGATTCTCTGATGAATCCAAGAAAAGTTATTGATGCTAAGTTTGTTCAGCCTTTTTCTTGTTTTAGGATGGGAGTGATGTTGGATCTAAAACTGGAAGTCGGGGGAAGAATTTTAAATATGCTTTTTTTGGTCCATATAACAGCCTTATGAGGTGAATATATTGCCATGCTAATTTTCCAGATGAAGAAATTGAAGTTCAGAGATGCTAAAGAATTTTCCCAAGATCATTCTGTAAGTAGTGGATCTTGGATTTGAACTCAGTTCTTTGTGACTTTGATGGCTAGGACATGTATGCATATAACTAATATATGCGCCAGAAATTGATGAGAATCATAAGAGAGTAGAAAAAGTAGTATGGTGCTATGGTGAATGGTGATGTCACTTCAGCATGAGGAAAATTAATCAGAAGAGGTAGTAGCTAGGTGGTTCTTGAAGGATTTAAACACAGGGGAAACCAGAGCAGAAGCCTGGAAACTTGGGGTCAGGGAATAAAGCTATCTGGATGTTAAGATTCCTTTACATGAATATCCCATGAGTCCTATCCCAGACATTGCTAATTCTTCTCTACTGTAATGAGAAACAAGTAAGGTCATTCAGAGCCTGACAGGAGTCAACAGTTATTAGGGCACACTTTTTCTCTGGGCTAACATTACAAGTCAGATATCTGGGATTTGATTAGTTTTATTCTCTTCATGGGCTCCACCTTGGGAAACTGTTAGGGAGAGTGGTAGTCTCAGTGTGAGAAGGGCCTTGTCTTCCATAGTGTAACCAATGTCCTCTCCACATGAGGAGGCCAAGAAGGAGAAATGGCTGCCAGTGAATCAGGTCTTGAGAGAATTAGGAACTACAATAACTGGTTGGAACTTCTACCCACTCCCCTCAGGATAGGCATACATGTCAAAACATTCTTCATTCTGCTTTCTAACCATGACCCTGGCAACCCTTGACCTGTAAAGGAGCTAATGACAATCTCATTGCATATAATCCTGGGAACAGAGCTGATGCTTTATCCTCTCTTGGGACAGTAAGATCTCTTCCTGTCCAAAAATGAATTAATCAAACACCTGTACACTGAAAACTATAAGGCATTGATGAAAGAAATTGAAGAAGACACAAATAAATGGAAAGAACTTCTTGTGCTCATGGAATGGAAGAATTCATATTGTTAAAATGTACACATGACTGAAGCACTCTACAGATTCAACACAATCCCTAACAAAATTTCAATGATATCTTTTACAGAAATAAAATAAACAATCCCCAAATTTCTATGGAACCACAAATGATTCCAGGTAGCCAACACAATCTTGAGAAAGAAGAACAAAGCCAGGAGCAACACACTCCAAATTTTAAGGTATATTCCAAAGCCATAGTTTAAAAAAAGAGTATGGTATTGGCAAACAAACAGACACAAAGGTCAATGGAACAGAGTAGGGATCCCAGAAATAAACACACGCATATATGTCAATTAATTTATGACAAAGGAGGCAAAAATATACAACGGGGAAAGGACAGTCTCTTCAACAAGTGATGTTGGGAAAACTGGACAGTCACATGCAAAAGTATGAAACTGGATCACTATCTTACACCATACACAAATATTAATTCAAACTGGGTTAAAGACTTGAATTTAAGAGTTGAAACCATGAAACTCCTAGAAGAAAACATAGGCAGTATGCTCCTTGACTTTGGTCTTGGTGATGATTTTAAAAGTCTGATTCCAAAAGCAAAGGCAACAAAAGCAAAAATAAACAAATGTGACTACGTCAAACCAAAAAGCTTCTGCAAAGCAAAGGAAATCATCAACAAAATGAAAAGGCAACTTACTGAATGGGAGAAAATTTTGCAAATCATATACCTGATAAGAGGTTAATATCCAAAATATACAAAGAATCATACAACTCAATATCAAACAAAAAGCAATTTAATTTAAAAGTAAGCAGATTTCATTCTTTTACATGTAGCTGCCCAGTTCTCCCAGCACCACTTATTGAAGAGATTGTCTTTTCCTCATTGTATATCCTTGCTTCCTTTGTCATAGATTAGTTGACCATATGTGCATGGGTTTATCTCTGGGCTTTCTATCCTGTTCCATTAATCAATATTTCTGTTTTTATGCCAGTACCATATTGTCTTGATTACTGTAGCTTTGTAGTATAGTCTGAAGTAAGGGAGTCTGATTCCTCCAGCTCCATTTCTTTTCCCTCAAGATTGCTTTGGCTATTCGGGATCTTTTTTGTTTTCATACAAATTTTAAGATTTTTTTGTTCTGGTCCTGTAAAAATTATCATTGGTAATTGATAGAGATTGCATTGAATCTGTAGATTGCTTTGGGTAGTATAGTCATTTTCAAAATATTGATTCTTCCAGTCCACGAACATGGTATATCTCTCCACCAGTTTTTGTCATCTTTGATTTCTTTCATCAGAGTCTTAGAGTTTTCTGAGTACAGGATGAAATTAGAACACTCCCTAACACCATACAACAAAATAAACTCAAGATGGATTAAAGACCTAGATGTAAGACTGGACACTATAAAACTCTTAGTGGAAAACAGGAAAAACACTCTTTGGCATAAGTCACAGCAAGATCTTTTATGACCCACCTCCTAGAGTAATGGAAATAAAAACAAAAATAAACAAATGGGACTAATGAAATTTAAAAGCTTTTGCACAGCAAAGGAAACTATAAACAAGACAAAATGACAATCCTCAGAATGGGAGAAAATATTTGCAAATGAAGCAACAAAGGATTAATCTCCAAAATATATAAACAGCCCATGCAGCTCAATATTAAAAAAGCAAACAACCAAATCAAAAAATGGGCAGAAGACCTAAATAGACATTTCTCCAAAGAAGCATACAGATGGCCAAGATTCACATGAAAAGCTGCTCAACTTCACTAATTATTAGAGAAATGCTAACCAAAACTACAGTGAGGTATCACCTCATGCCAGTTAGAATGGCCATCATCAGAAAATCTACAAACAGCAAATGCTGGAGAGGGTGTGGAGAAGAGGGAACTCTCTTGCACTGTTGTTGGGAATGTAAATTGATACAGCCACTATGGAAACAGTACGGAGGTTCTTTAAAAAAACTAAAAATAGAATTATCATATGACCCAGCAATCCCACTACTGGGCATATACCCAGAGAAATCCGTAATTCAAAAAGACACATGTATCCCAATGTTCATTGCAGCACTATTTACAATAGCCAGGTCATGGAAGCAGCCTAAATGCCCATTGATAGATGAATGGATAAAGAAGATGTGGTACATATATACAGTGGAATATTAGCCATGAAAAGGATCGCAATTGGGTCATTTGTAGAGACGTGCATGGGCCTAGAGAATGTCATACAGAGTGAAGTAATTCAGGAAAAGAAAAACACATATCGTATATTAACGCATATATGTTGAATCTAGAAAAATGCTACAGATGAACCTGTTTGCAAGGCAGAAATGGAGACACAGATGTAGGGAACAATCGTGTGGACACTAAGGGGGGAAAGCAGGGGTGGGTGGTGGTGGGATGAATTGGGAAATTGGGATTGACATATATACATTAAAATGTATAAAATGGGTAACTAATAAAAAGGTGCTGTATTAAAAAAAAAAGTAAGCAGAAGGTAGCCATTCTGACAGATGTTAGGTGACGTTTCATTATGGTTTTGATTTGCATTTCCTTGGTGACTAGTAATGTTGAGCATCTTTCTATGTGCTTGTTGGCCATCTCCATTTCATCTTTGGAAAAAAGTCTATACATTTCTTCTTTCCATTTTTTAATTGAGTTTTTGTGTTTTTTATGTTGAGTAGTATGAGCAATTTATACAGTTTGGATATTAAGCTCTTATCAGTCACATTATTTGCAAATATTTTTTTGCATTCAGTAGGTTGTCTTTATGTTTTTCGATGGTTTTCTTCACTGTGCAAAAGCTTTTTAGTTTAATTAGGTCTCACTTGTTTATTTTTTATTTTATTTGCTTTAGGAGACAGATCAAAAACATATTGCTATGATTTATGTCAAAGAGTGTTCGACTTATGTTCTCTTTTAGTAGTTTTATGGTTTCAGGTCTTACACTTAGGTCTTTAATCCATTTGGAGTTTATTTTTGTATATGGTGTTAGAGAATGTTCTAATTTCATTCTTTTACATGTAATTGTCCAGTTTTCCCAGCACTACTGATTGGGGAGACTGTCTTTTCTCCACAGTATATTCTTGCCTCCTTTGTCATAGATTAATTGACCATAAGTGCAAAGGTTTATTTCTGGGCTCTCTATTCTGTTCCATTGATCTATGTGTCTGTGTTTGTATCAATACCATACTGTTTTGATTACTGTAGCTTTGCAGTATAGTCTGAAGTCTGGGAGGTTTATATATCTAACTTTCTTCTCCAGTTTTGTTCTTCTTTCTCAAGATGGCTTTAGCTATTTGGGGTCTATTGTGTTTCCATATAAATTTTAAAAGTATTTGTTCTATTTCTGTGGAAAATGCCATTGGTTTTTTGTTTTTTTGGGTTTTTTTTTTTTTGTTTTGTTTTTTTGCAGTACGTGGGCCTCTCACTGTTGTGGCCTCTCCCGTTGTGGAGCACAGGCCACAGACGTGTAGGCTCAGCGGCCATGGCTCACGGGCCCAGCTGCTCCATGGCATGTGGGATCCTCCTGGACCGGGGCACAAACCCATGTCCCCTGCATCGGCAGGTGGACTCCCAACCACTGCACCACCAGGGAAGCCCGTCATTGGTATTTTGATAGGGATTTCACTGAATCTGTAGATTGCCATGGGTAGTGTGGTCATTTTATCAATATTGTTTCTTCCAATCCAAGAACATGGTATATATTTCCTTCTGTTTTGTCTTCAATTTCTTTCATCAATATCTTATAGTGTTCTGAGTACAGGTCTTTTATATCCTTAGGTAGGTTTATTCCTAGATATTTTATTCTGTTTCATGTGACAGTGAATGGTACTGTTTCCTTAATTTCTCTTTCTGATAGTTCATTGTTAGTTTATGAAATGCAACAGATTTCTGTACATTAATTTTCAAAAAGACCACAAATAAAAGTTGGCAAGGATGTGGAGAAAAGGGAACCCTCATACATTGTTTGTGGGAATATAAATTGGTACAGCCACTGTGGAAAACAGAATGGAGATTTTTCAAAAAACTGAAAATAGAATGAAATATACCAACTCCTGGGTAAATATCTGAAAAAACCAAAAACACTAATTTGAAAAGATACATGCACCCCAATGTTCATAGCAGCATTATTTATAATTGCCAAGATATGGAATCAACCTAAGTATTCATCAACAGATGAATGGATAAAGAAGATGGGATATATCTATACAGTGGAATACTACTCGGCCATAAAAAAAAAGAATGAAATTTTGCCTTTCGTGGCAACATGGATGAACTTGGAGAGTATTATGCTAAGTGAAATAAGTCAAACAGAGAAAGGCAAACACTGTATGATATCACATATATGTGGAATCTAAAAAATACAACAAACTAGTGAATATAACAGAAAGAAGAAGATTCACAGATATAGGCAACATGTTACTGGTAACCAGTGGGGAGAGGGAAGGAGGTAAGGGCAATATAGGGGCATAAGATTAAGAGATACAAACTATTACGTATAAAATAAGTTACAAGGCTATACGGTACAACATGGGGAATATAGCTACTATTTTATAAGAACTATACCTGGAATATAAACTTTAAAAATTGTGAATCACTACATTGTATACATGTAACATATAACATTGTACATCAACTATACTTCAATTAAAATAAATAAATAAATAACAAAAATAAAAACAAAGAAGACAAATGGGCAGAAGATCCAAATAGACATTTTTCCAACGTCGACATACAGGTGGCCAACTGGTCCATGAGAGAACACTCAACATCACTAATCATCATGGAAATACAAATCAAAACTGCAGTGAGATATCACCTCACACCTGTTAGAATGCTTAGTATCAGAAAGACAAGAAGGAGATGAGGAAGATGGCAGAAGAGTAAGACACGGAGATCACGTTCCTCCCCACAGATACATCAGAAATACATCTACACGTGGAACTGCTCCTATAGAACACCCACTGAACACTGGCAGAAGACCTCAGACCACCCAAAAGGCAAGAAACTCCCCACGTACCTGGATAGGGCAAAAAAAAAAAGAGGAAAAACAGTGACAAAGAATAGGGGTGGGACCTGCACCAGTGGCAGGGACCTGTGAAGGAGGAAAGGTTTCCACACACTAGGAAGTCCCTTCACTGGTGGAGACTTTGGGTGGCGGAGGGGGAAAGCTTCGGAGCCGTGGAGGAGACCGCAGCAACAGGGGTTCGGAGGGCAAAGCAGAGAGATTCCCACACAGAGGATTGGTGCCGACCGGCACTCACCAGTCCGAGAGGCTTGTCTGCTCACCCGCCGGGGTGGGCGGGGGCTGGGAGCTGAAGCATGGGCTTCGGTTGGATTCCAGGGAGAGGATTGTGGTTGGCGGCATGAACACAGCCTGAAGGGGTTAGTGCACCACGGCTAGCCAGGAGGGAGTCTGGAAAAAAGTCTGGAGCTGCCTAAGAGGCAAGAGACTTTGTCTTCCCTCTTTGTATCCTGGTGTGCGAGGAGAAGGGATTAAGAGCGCCTCTTAAAGGAGCTCCAGAGATGGGTACGTGCCACGGCTATCAGCGTGGACCCCAGAGACGGGCATGAAACGTTAAGGCTACTGCTGCCACCACCAAGAAGCCTGTGTGCGAGCACAGGTCACTGTCCACACCTCCCCTCCCGGGAGGCTGTGCAGCCCGCCACTGCCACAGTCCCGTGATCCAGGGACAACTTCCCTGGGAGAATGCAGGGTGCGCCTCAGGCTGTTGCAATGTCATGCTGGCTTCTGCTGCCACAGGCTCACCCTGCATCCATACCGCTCCCTCCCCCCGGCCTGAGTGAGCCAGAGCTGCCCAAATCAGCTGCTCCTTTAACCCCGTCCTGTCTGAGGGAAGAACAGACGCCCTCAGGCGACCTACATGCAAAGGCAGGGCCAAATCCAAAGCTGAACCCTAGGAGCTGTGCGAACGAAGAAGAGAAAGGGAAATTTCTCTCAGCAGCCTCAGGAGCAGCAGATTAAATCTCCACAATCAACCTGATGTACCCTGCATCTGTGGAATACCTGAATAGACAACGAATCATCCCAAATTTAGGAGGGGGACTTTGAGAGCAAGATCTATAATTTTTTTTCCCTTTTCCTCTTTCTGTGAGTGTGTATATGTACGATTCTGAGTGAAATTTTGTCTGTGTAGCTTTGATTTCACTATTTATCCTAAGGTTCTATCCATCCATTTTTTTTTTTACTTTTTAAATAAATTTTGTTCTTAATAATTATTTTTTATTTTAATTATTTTATTTTATTTTATCTTTACTTTATTTTATCCTCTTTTTTTCTTTCTTTCTTTCTACATTTTCTCCCTTTTATTCTGAGCCATGTGGATAAAAGGCTCTTGGTGCTGCAGCCAGGAGTCAGTGCTGTGCCTCTGAGGTGGAACAGCCAACTTCAGAACACTGGTACACAAGACACCTCCCAGCTCCACACAATATCAAATGGTGAAAATCTCCCAGAGATCTCCATCTCAACACCAAGACCCAGCTTCACTCAACGACTAGCAAGCTACAATGATGGACAACCTAACCAAACAACTAGCAAGACAGGAACACAACCCCACCCATTAGCAGAGAAGCTGCCGAAAATCATAATAAGGCCACAGACACACAAAAACACACCACCAGATGTCGACCTGCCCACCAGAAAGACAAGATGCAGCCTCATCCACCAGACCACAGGCACTAATCCCCTCCAACAGGAAGCCTACACAACCCACTGAACCAACCTTAGCCACTGGGGACAGACACCAAAAACAATGGGAACTACGCACCTGCAGTCTGCAAAAAGGAGACCCCAAACACAGTAAGATAAGCAAAATGAGAAGACAGAAAAAAACACAGCAGTTGAAGGAGCAAGGTAAAAAAACACCAGACGTAACAAATGAAGGGGAAATAGACAGTCTACCTGAAAAAGAATTCAGAAGAATGATAGTAAAGATGATCCAAAATCTTGGAAATAGAATAAACAAAATGCAAGAAACATTTAACAAGGACCTAGAAGAACTAATGAGGAAACAAGCAACGATAAACAACAAAATAAATGAAATTTAAAATACTCTAGAAGGGATCATTAGCAGAATAACAGAGGCAGAAAAATGGATAAGTGACCTGGAAGATAAAATAGTGGACATAACTACTGCAGAGCAGAATAAAGAAGAAAGAATGAAAAGAAGTGAGGACAGTCTCAGAGACGTCTGGCACAACATTAAACGCACCAACATTTCAATTATAGGGGTTCCAGAAGAAGAAGAGGAAAAGAAAGGGACTGAGAAAATATTTGAAGAGATTATAGTTGAAAACTTCCCTAATATCGGAAAGGAAATAGTTAATCACGTCCAGGAAGCACAGAGAGTCCCATACAGGACAAATCCAAGGAGAAACATGCCAAGACACATATTAATCAAACTAACAAAAATTGAATACAAAGAACAAATATTAAAAACAGTAAGGGAAAAACAACAAATAACACACAAGGGAATCCCCATAAGGTTAACAGCTGATCTTTCAGCAGAAACTCTGCAAGCCAGAAGGGAGTGGCAGGACATATTTAAAGTGATCAAGGAGAAAAACCTACACCAAGATTACTCTACCCAGCAAGGAACTCAGTCAGATTTCATGGAGAAATTAAAACCTTTACAGACAAGCAAAAGCTGAGAGATTTCAGCACCACCGAACCAGCTTTACAACAAAGGACCTTCTCTAAGCAAGAAACAAAAGACAAGGAAAAGACCTACAATAACAAACCCAAAACAATTAAGAAAATGATAAGAGGTACATACATATCGATAATTACCATAAATGTAAATGGAATAAATGCTTCCACCAAAAGACACAGACTGGCTGAACGGATACAAGAACAAGACCCAAATATATGCTATCTACAAGAGAAATACTTCAGACCTAGGGACACATACAAACTGAAAGTGAGGGGATAGAAAAAGATATTCCATGCCAATGGATTTCAAAAGAAACCTGGAGTAACAATTCTAATATCAGACAAAATAGACTTAAAAATAAATATGATTACAAGAGACAAAGAAGGACACTACATAATAATCAAGGGATCAATCCAGAAGAAGATATAACAATTGTAAATATGTATGCACCCAACATAGGAGCACCTCAATACATAAGGCAAATACTAACCACCATGAAAGGGGAAATCAACAGTAACACAATCATAGTAGGGGACGTTAACACCCCACTTTCACCAATGGACTGATCATCCAAAATGAAAATAAATAAGGAAACACAAGATTTAATGATACATTAAACAAGATAGACTTTATTGATGTTTATAGGACATTCCATCCAAAACCCACAGAATACACATTTTTCTCGAGTGCTCATGGAACATTCTCCAGGATAGATCATATCTTGGGTCACAAAACAAGCCTTCATAAATTTAAGAAAATTGAAATTGTATCA
Organism: Aethalodelphis obliquidens; assembly: GCF_003676395.1. Taxonomy (NCBI): domain Eukaryota; kingdom Metazoa; phylum Chordata; class Mammalia; order Artiodactyla; family Delphinidae; genus Aethalodelphis; species Aethalodelphis obliquidens. Next base: position 3,384,142 of record NW_020838029.1, on the reverse strand, counting down.
AGTATCTTTTCTGACCGCAACGCTATGAGACTAGGTATCAATTACAGGAAAAGATCTGTAAAAAATAGAAACACATGGAGGCTAAACAATACTCTACTTAATAACGAAGTGATCACTGAAGAAATCAAAGAGCAAATCAAAAAATACCTAGAAACAAATCACAATGGAGACTCGACGACCCAAAACATATGAGATGCAGCAAAAGCAGTTCTAAGAGGGAAGTTTATAGCAATACAGTCCTACCTTAAGAAACAGGAAACATCTCAAATGAAAAACCTAACCTTGCACCTAAAGCAATTAGAGAAAGAAGAAAAAACCCATAAAATTACCAGAAGGAAAGAAATCATAAAGATCAGATCAGAAATAAATGAAAAATAAATGAAGGAAACGGTAGCAATGATCAATAAAACTAAAAGCTGGTTCTTTGAGAAGATAAACAAAATTGATAATCCATTAGCCAGACTCATCAAGAAAAGAAGGGAGAAGACTCAAATCAATACAATTAGAAATGAAAAAGGAGAAGTAACCACTGACACTGCAGAAATACAAAAGATCATGAGAAATTACTACAAACAACTCTATGCCAATAAAATGTACAACCTGGAAGAAATGGAAAATCCTTAGAAATGAACAACCTGCGGATTCTGAAACAGGAAGAAATAGAAAATATGAACAGACCAATCACAAGCACTGATATTGAAACAGTGATTAAAAATCTTCCAACAAAGAAAAGGTGAGCAACAGATGGCCTCACAGGCGGAGTCTATCAACCTTTTAGAGAAGAGATAACACCTATCCTTCTCAAACTCTTCCAAACATAGCAGAGGGAGGAACACTCCCAAACTCATTCTATGAGCCCACCATCACCCTGATATGAAAACCAGATAAAGATGTCACAAAGAAAGGAAACTACAGGCGAATATCACTGATGAACATACATGCAAAAATCCTCAACAAAATACTAGCAAACAGAATCCAACAGCACATTAAAAGGGTCATACACCATGATCAAGTGGGGTTTATTCCAGGTATGCAAGGATTCTTCAATATATGCAAACCAATCAATGTGATACACCATATTAACAAATTGAAGGAGAAAAACCATATGATCATCTCAATAGACGCAGAGAAAACTTTTGACAAAATTCAACACCCATTTATGATAAAAACCCTCAGGAAAGTAGGCATAGAGGGAACTGACTTCAACACAATAAAGGCCATATATGACAAACCCACAGCCATCTTCATCCTCAATGGTGAAAAACTGAAAGCATTTCCACTAAGATCAGGAACAAGATAAGGTTTCCCACTCTCACCACTCTTATTCAACTTAGTTTTGGAAGTTTTAGCCACAACAATCAGAGAAGAAAAAGAAATAAAAGGAATCCAAATCGAAAAAGAAGTAGTAAAGCTGTCACTCTTTGCAGATGACATGATAATCTACCTAGAGAATCCTAAGGATGCTACCAGAAAAGTACTAAAGCTAATCAATGAATTTTGTAAAGTAGCAGGATACAAAATTAATGCACAGAAATCTCTGGCATTCCTATACACTAATGATGAAAAATCTGAAAGTGAAATCAAGAAAACACTCCCATTTACCATTGCAAAAAAAGAATAAAATATCTGGAATAAACCTACCTAAAGGGACGAAAGACCTGTGTGCAGAGAATTATAAGACACTGATGAAAGAAATTAAAGATGATACAAATAGATGGAGTGATATACCATGATCTTGGATTAGAAGAACCAAGATTGTGAAAATGAGTCAACTATCCAAAACAATCTACAGATTCAATGCAATCCCTATCAAACTACCACTGGCATTTTTCACAGAACTAGAACAAAAAATCTCACAATTTGTATGGAAACACAAAAGATCCCGAATAGCCAAAGCAATCTTGAGAACGAAAAATGGAGCTGGTGGAGTCAGGCTCCCTGACTTCAGACTATACTGCAAAGCTACAGTAATCAAGACAGTATGGTACTGGCACAAAAACACATATATAGATGAATGGAACAGGATAGAAAGCCCAGAGATAAACCCACGCACATATGGTCACCATATCTTTGAAAAGGAGTCAAGAATATACAGCGGACGAATGATAGCCTCTTCAATAAATTTTGCTGGGAAAACTGGACAGGTACATGTAAAAGTATGAAATTAGAACACTCCCTAACACCATATAGTAAAATAAGATCAAAATCGATTAAAGACCTAAATGTAAGACCAGACACTATCAAACTCTTTGAGCAAAACATAGGCTGAACACTCTATGTTATAAATCACAGCAAGATCCTTTTTGACCCACCTCCTAGAGAAATGGAAGTAAAAACAGAAATAAACAAATGGGACCTAATGAAACTTGAAAGCTTTTGTACAGCAAAGGAAACCATAAATAAAACCAAAAGACAACCCTCAGAATGGGGGAAAATATTTGCAAATAAATGAACCGACAAAGGATTACTCTCCAAGATTTACAAGCAGCTCATTCAGCTCAGTAACAAATAAACAAACAACACAATCCAAAAATGGGCAGAAGACCTAAATAGACATTTCTGCAAAGAAGACATACAGATTGCCAACAAACCCATGAAAGAATGCTCAACATCATTAATCATTAGAGAAATGCAAATCACAACTACAATGAGATATCATCTCACACCAGTCAGAATGGCCATCAACCAAAAATCTAGAAACAATAAATGCTGGAGAGGGTGTGCAGAAAAGGGAACCCTCTTGCACTGTTGGTGAGAATGCAAATTGATACAGCCACTATGGAGAACAGTATGGAGGTTCCTTAAAAAACTTAAAATAGAACTACCATATGACATAGCAATCCCACTAGTGGGCATATACCCTGAGAAAATTATAATTCAAAAAGAGTCATGTACCAAAATATTCATTGCAGCTCTATTTACAATAGCCAGGACATGGAAGCAAGCTAAGTGTCCATCATCAGATGAATGGATAAAGAAGATGTGGCGCATATATACAAAGGAATATTACTCAGCCATAAAAAGAAACAAAACTGAGATATTTGTAGTGAGGTGGATGGACCTATCGTCTGTCATACAGAGTGAAGTAAGTCAGAAAGAGAAAAACAAATACCATAAGCTAACACATATATATGGAATCTAAGAAAAAAAATATGTCATGAAGAACCTAGGGGTAAGACGGGAATAAAGCACAGACCTACTAGAGAATGGACTTGAGGATATTGGGAGGGGGAAGGGTAAGCTGTGACAAAGTGAGAGAGTGGCATGGACATATATATACTACCAAAGGTAAAATAGATAGCTAGTGGGAAGCAGCTGCATAGCACAGGGATATCAGCTCGGTGGCTTGTGACTACCTAGAGGGGTGGGATAGCATGGGTAGGAGGGAGGGAGACGCAAGAGGGAAGAGATATGGGAATATATGTATATGTATAGCTGATTCACTTTGTTATAAAGCAGAAGCTATCACTCCATTGTAAAGCAATTATACTCCAATAAAGATGTTAAAAAAAGAAAAGAAAGTTAAGAAATAACAAATTTTGTCAAGGATGTGGAGAAAAGGGAACACTTGTGCACTGTTGTTGGGAATGTAATTTGGTGCAGCTACTATGGAAAACAATTTGGAAGTTCCTCAGAAAACTATAAATAGTGCTAACATATGATCAAGCAATTCCACTTCTGGGTATTTAACCAAAGAAAACAAAAGCATTAATTAAAAAAGGCATATGCACCCCCATGTTCATTGTAGCATTATTTATAATAGCCAGGATATGGAAACAGCATAAGTGTCCATTGATGGATGAATGAATAATGAATATGCAGCATATATATACACAATGGAATATTATCAAGCCATGAAAAAGAATGAAATATTGCCTTTTCTGACAACATGGATGGACCTTGAAGGCATTATGCTAAGTGAAATAAGTCAGAAATAGAAATACAACTACTGTATGATCTCACTTACATGTGGAATCTAAAAGTTAACAAACTCATAGATACAGAGAACCAATTAGTGGTTGCTAGAGGAAGTAGGTGCAGCTTGGGCGAAATGGGTGAAGGTGGTCAAAATGTACAAACTTCCATTTATAAAATAAGTCATGGGGATGTAATGGAAAGAATGCTGACTATAGTTAACAACACTGTATTGCATACTGGAAAGTTGTTTAGACAATACATCTTAAAATCCTCATCACAAGAGAAACAATTTTTGTAACTGTGTATGGTGATGAATGTTAACTAGATTTATTGTGATCATTTTGCAATATACACAAATATCAAATCATTACGTTGTATATCTGAGAGTAATATAATTGTATATGTCAATTATACCTCACAAAATCAGAATCCATGCTTTGGGAACCAGGAAGACACAAGCAGTGCCGGAGTGCCCTGTTTGTTATTCTCACTTGTAGGGAGCACACCAGGGTGAATGGGGCCTTGTGGCCCAGCAATTACTGAGGACCAAAGATGGAAGCCCCATTTCACCAATCCTGGAAGGCCCAGTTGCTCTTTTCCTTTCCAAGATGTGATTCTACATAAAAGGTCCCCTGAATACACTCCATTTTCTTGACAGGGAGGTTAGGACTACCTAAAATGTTCCAGAAGTAGTGTATTATATAAACAGAATTGGAAAATTCTACAGATAAAAGAGAAGGTTGCTGCCTTTATTTGAGAAATGCTGAATCCCAAAAGACCTATGCCCAAAATTGTTTCCCCAGTGATGTACTTATAGCTCACCTCTAGCCATCTTCTCTGTTTAAGGCTGTATCTTTAAACATTTTTAACTTTAACCCACAGTAAAGAATTCATTTTATACTGTGAACCAGTAATTGCTTTTACTTGTGTGTCTATGTGGGTGCATCTTCATATATATTTTCATGTACATGTGGATTGCAGTTTTTATATATCAAAAATTGCTGAATATTTGCAGTTTTATATTTTGTTTGACCAAATATAAAAACAAAAGTTTCACTAAACATTACTTACCTTTAGTATGTGCAATCACTGTGATATTTTCTATTTATTCTATTTCATTTTTAAGAAGTGCCAGTTGTTGACCACTAAATAGATTTCATAATCATAATTACTACTTTGTTGTGACCCACAGTTTGAAAAACACTGGGTTAAATTATTACCTCCTAAAGACTCTTCTTAAAATACAAGAATTTTGCCTGGGATAGATAATGCCACAAGTTAAGGCCAGAGGTTCCTCCAGAGAATGTGCAGATGAGAGGAATAGGGAGAGAGGGAGAAAAGAAAGGGAAAGGCCTGACATTAATAGAATGATAGGCCAAGTCAGAGTTTCTGGGAAGCCACAAAATAATAGAACTAGAAGGGTCCAAATCTGCCATGCTATTCATGGAGAAACTGAGATACAGATAAGGAAAGGACTTGCTAAAGGCCATTTTTATTTTAAATGGCCATATTTTAAATGTGTGACAGAGCCAGAGCTAGAACCTGAGGCTCTTGACCTGTAGTCTGGGGTATCTTCCTGCAAAGGGGAATTATAGCAACACAGGGCTTATTCCCACATAGGAAGCCCCATAGACCAGAGCTGGCACAAAGTACTCATCAGCATTTGGGGCCTAGAACATAAGCCAGTGGACAAGATTTAATCAGCCTCCGGCTGGATTCTGTATACAAGGATCAGCACTAGCATATTTGACATGCCTTGTCATCAGCAACGTATTCTGCTGTTGACAGCTCCTGTTAGCAGAGCCAGTGTCCAGTTACATGATCATCCTAGCTAAGACAAAGGTGGGGAAGAGGAATGTGGCCCACATGCATAGCTGTTCCTTAAGCCAGCTATCTGGTTTGGTCAGGGAAGAAGTGGCTCATGGCTCATAGAGTGATGGGAGCAGCTATAGACAGCAAGGAACCCTAGACTTTTCTTGTTGGAATGCTTGTACTCGAGCCTCTGTCTCCCTTATCTAGGAACAGCTAGGACACATTGACCTGACCTGTAAGTTCAGCCTGACCTTGAACTGGGGCTTAGCAGTAGCCTCAAACAAGTGCTACTTGTCTTCTTTTTACTACTGTTGTAGTACTATCTTGGGTGCCCAACTCTGGCATTCAGTTTCCTGCCTGGGTCACCTACCTTGGGCCTCCAGTCCAGGGGGTGTCACTCAGTGATTATGAGCCTGAGCAGGTAGCATGTGGTTCAGTGATTATGAACCTGTCCAGACAGCATTTTTCATTCAACTATTCTACAGTTGCCTCAGGAAAACTTCTCTCTGGTGAAGTACCTCAAATACCAAAGCCTGTGGCCTTTGGATAAGAACCATGAAATTCTGAGGAAATCTTCAAATTTTTTTTCCCAGCAGAAGCAAAGGACTTGAAGCCATGCTTCTTGTGTGAGAGTCTAGGTAGCTGTCTCCCAGGGAAGGCCAGACTGGCACCTGATGACATTTTTCACCTACATCCACCTTCCTGGTGGTGGTATACTCAAAGATACATTGTAGGGTTGCACAATTTATGTATTAGACAACAAAGGTGCTCAGCTGAGAGGGCAAGAAGAGACTGCCTGGCTTGTCAAGTAGCTGCTCACTTATAGTGCTGCACCCACCCAAAAGGGACACCTTTGTATAATGTCTGCCCAAAGAGGATGTTTTTTTCTAATTCATACTATATAGGCTAGGGCAGCACTGATGAGACATAAAGAACTCCTCTTAAAAGAAATGTTCAAGAAGCTTCTCTGGGCTGATCAGAGTTCTGAAAAGAGAGACCTCTGAAAACTAGGCCTTTCCCTGCCCACTCATTTTAACCATCTGGCATTTTCTATTTCAAGGCTTCAAGTCTTATCTGCATGTTGATCTGTCCTTAATCCAGCTCTTCAGCCCTACTTCACTCTTGAACTTCAGACAGATATTATCTAACTATCTATCTACCATCTGTATCTGGAGAGCACACAGGTACCTCATACTCAGGGTACTTTCCAAACCACTTCTACTGCCAATATTCCCCAACTGTGCTGAACATTTTCTATTTGACCTGCAGATGCACTCTCCACTCTTCATACACTGCTCTGTTCCCTGCAACTCTGACCTGTCCTCCTTACCGCCTTCCCTGATTCTCTTTCCTTCTCACATGCAGGTCAGAATCCATGATCCCTCTCTCTCAGCTCCCATAGCATTCTAGGTATGGGATGAACAGGCTGTATATGTGAATGTCTCCTGTGCTGGAAAGTGATCCTTTTGATGGTAGAGACCATGCTGTATTCATCTTTGTAGCTCCAGTGCCTATCAGAGGGTCTGCCACATAGTAAGCACTCAAATAATTCTCAATTGAGGTTGATTTTTTCCTATTCTTTATTTTTTGGTGTGTGTGTGTGTGTGTGTGTGTGTGTGTGTGTGTGCATACCTGTGCTAATAAAGGTAGGGGAGACAGGAAACAGGGTACTGGAGATCATGACAAATGAAGAGAAGGAGTTTAAAACCAAGGGTCCAGAATGGAAAAGACCACTAAGGAAGGAAGTAAAAAGCAGAAAGGGATTGAGATTTAAGGAACACCATTTATATGTCAGGCTTCTTAGCCTCAGAGAAATTAAGTAACTTGCCCAAGGTCACAAGACTAACTAAGCATCTGGGAGAAAGTTTAAGGGAAAAATAAATGTTTGGGTGAGCTATGGAAACACAGATAGGAAGGAGAAAAGTCAGTGGTTGGAATGGCAAAATGGTGCAGGTTCTGGGGTGTAAATAAGCCCCTAAAGTGGGTAGGAGATAGCCAAGGAATTTGGTAAACATTCAGATTCCTTGATACCATTCTCCAATGATTCAGATTCGGTAGGCTTAGGGCAGATCCTGGGAACAGGTGCTTCACATGATGCTGATGCAGAGGATCTATAAACCACACTTTGAGAAACACTGAGGTAGACAGTGGGATCCACTGAAAGATTTTTTAAGTTTTTTAAAACCGTATGAAATAATTGAATCTCACAGATGAAAGAGACAAGAATCCCCTCTCCAACATCCCTGCCAAAGGGGCTTCCAGCCTCTGTCCCCATACCACTAATTGAGCCCACCCCCACATTACAAGGCAATCTACCCAGTCTATTGCTATACTGATGACCCAAATTATTAGAAAATTCTTCTTTAAACTGAATCTAAATTGCCCTCTCCATAGCTGTCACTCATTTGTCCTAGCTCTGACTTCTGGAGTAGCACAGGTCAGGTTTCTCTGTCACATGCTACACAGGCAGGCAGCCCCAACAAACAGGAAGTGAGGGTGCACTGAGAATATCTGCAGAGTGAAACTGAAATTCTCTGTAGGACTGAGTTACCACAGCTAGGAAGCGGCAGAGCCGAGGCTTAAACTCATAATGTCTGGGTTTTCTCTAGCACAAAGAGCCCTTGTCTGAGGATCTAAAGGATTAAAATTTAGCCCTAGTTCTTCTCCTAAGTCATTGTGTAACCTTCCCCTTTCCAGATCCCAGGTTCCATATTTGTAATACAATGTGTAATAAAATATGGACCAAGGGCTTCAACTAGATGACCCTTAAAATTTCTTCCAGCTCATTCGTTCATTCAGTCCCAATATGGTCACTCAAAAATCACATCCTCAACCTGGGACTATGTGAGTAAGACACCATCTCTACCTCACAAAACTCCCACTTTAGTGAGGGCAGGGAGACCACACTAACTTGCTCTGAGTCTCAGGCAAGAGGGGAATAATCACTTGACATCTGCAAACCATAAGTGTTCTTGAATCAAGGCTCTTAAAAAGACCCAGGGTGGGAAAGGTAGCTGAAGACACATCCTGATGGCACTAGAGGAGACACAGATAAGGATTTTGGAAGGAAGCAGCATAAAAAGAAGTCAGGGAGACAACTGGGACAGCAGAGAAGAGGTGATAAAAGAGGGAAGAAAGGAAGGATGGAGGTAAGGGGTAAGGGAAAGAGGGAGGGCAGTCTTCCTAGCCAGTATGTAGAAACTAGGTTATCTATACATTCTTTTCTACAGTCTTTTGGTCTTTGAGGCCCACAGGCATCAGATGACTTGCCTTAGAACCTGACATGATTTAAAGGACCAAGGTGAGAGCATCAGCTCTATCACCTCTGTGTAGTGGCTTCTAAAGACTTTGGGTACACCAGGAGGTCCAGAGAAGCAATGAACATAGTCTGCAGATAAGAAACTTCATTTATATTCCATGCCATGAACTTTTAGCAGCCACTCTTATCCTATGTGCCATTACTATCAGGTCTCAGCTGGCTGTCAATGAGTCGTTGCTCCGAGGCCTGCTAATAAGCCTCAGGTTGTTCACTTGGCCCCTCCCAGAGGTATGAAACACCAATGATGGAATTTCAGGCTTTGGATCAGGTGCTGGGGAGACATATTACAAGATCTGAAATGTTAATCATGCAGTAAATATGCCACCATTACCCCATTCTGTGCCCGTGTACAAATCACTAATTGATCATACCACTTTCTTCTATAGAACTTAGATACTGTCTCACAATCATCCTCTGTAAATGGATAAACATTGGAATGAAAAATTATATCCATTTGCAACCCTGCTTAGGCCTATCAGATCATACTAAGCAGGCAACTATCTGCTCCATGTTTGCAAAAGCCTGTGGTTGAAAGCTGCAATAAGTCTACAGGGGCTTGTTCAGCAATACTCTTCTTTTATACTGAGCACTATCCTGAAAAGAACCAGAAAAGACAGCCCTGAAAGTGTCCTTAGAGATAATCTAGTGTAACTGAGGCACTTATCCTACTTGCACTGAGAGGTTGAGTGCTTGAGCTTCCTAGAGGCTAGAGAAAAAAGAGATACATAGTGGGCTATGTAATTTCTATATTTGATAAAAGAAAATGAGTTGTTTAGGAGTAACAAAGTTTCTCCTGGATTAAATGGAAAGGGAATTTATGCAGGAAAAGATTTTTTGCACGTATTGTTTCAACATTATGATAGGCATCCTGACATAAAATGTTGCTTTTTGCTGGTCAACATCACTAATTATTAGAGAAATACAAATCAAAACCACCTCACGCCAGTTAGAATGGGCATCATCAGAAAATCTACGAACAACAAATGCTGGAGAGGGTGTGGAGAAAAGGGAACCCTCTTGCACTGTTGGTGGGAATGTAAATTGATACAGCCACTATGGAGAACAGTATGGAGGTTCCTTGAAAAACTAAAAATAGAATTACCATATGATCCAGCAATCCCACTACTGGGCATATACCCAGAGAAAACCATAATTCAAAAAGACACATGCACCCCATTTTTCATTGCAGCATTAGTTACAATAGCCAGGTCATGGAAGCAACCTAAATGCCCATCGACAGACTAATGGATAAAGAAGATGTGGTACATATATATAATGGAATATTACTCAGCTATAAAAAGGAACAAAATTGGGTCATTTGTAGAGACATGGATGAATCTAGAGACTGTCATACAGAGTGAAGTAAGTCAGAAAGAGAAAAAACAAATATCGTATATTAACGCATATATGTGGAACTTAGAAAAATGGTACAAATGAACCAGTTTGCAGGGCAGAAATTGAGACACATGTAGAGAACAAACGTATGGACACCAATGGGGAAAGCAGTGGGGTGGGGGGTGTGATGAATTGGGAGATTTGGATTGACATATATACACTAATATGTATAAAATGCATAACTAATAAGAACTTGCTGTATAAAAAATAAATAAAATAAAATTCAAAAATAAAATAAAATACTGCTTTTCAATTTTGTAAGTCCTATTAGATAAGAATTATTAGTTTTATTTTGAAAGTGATGAAATTAAGGATCAGAGAGGTAAATAATCCTGCTGTAGGTCAATAGCTAGTAAGTGATAGACTCAATATTTGACCAAGATTTGAGAAATATGATTCTAAAGAATCTTTCCAACATAGCATGTTACCTCCAAAAGTAACACAAAATGACAAAATGAAATTTTATTCTGCTTATTCCACAAATATATACTGAGTATATCCTATGTGCCAGGCACTGTTCTAGGCACTGTAAGAAACAAGGTAAATTGGGTTCTTGTACTTGTGGTGTTTATGGCTTGGGGGCCAAGGGGTTAAGGAAGACACAGGCAGTACTCAAAATATTATTTAGAATACATTATTATAAATTATGAAAATGTTAATAAGGGGAAAAAGGCATATCACTGAGTTTGATATAGTCTGGGAGTTTGCATTAAATCTGTAGATAAAGGATAGGGAGAGTGCTAAAACATTCTCCAAGCTGATGGAAAAGTTTGTGCAAAAATCCTGTGGTGGGAAGACCTGAAAAAACTCCAATATGTCAGGAGCACAGAACATAAGCAGGAAATGATTGGTGAAGAAGGTCCCATAGGCCTTGTTGAGGAGTTTGGATTTTATCTTATGCACAAAAGAAACCATTGGAGAATTTTAAGCAAGTGAATGAAAATGATCCGATATATATTTTAAGTAATTTTTTACCATTATAATATATAGCATGTATGTAGAAAGCTATATAAAAAGTATTTGTATAATCAGTGACAATTTATAAAATGAAATGCATATAACCATCACTGAAGTCAATAAATAACACATTGCCAAGACCACAGAAACACTTCCATGTGACCTTCCTTGATCATAATCCTCTCTTTTCTCCTAGAGGTAATTACTATACTGACTTTTGTGATACCCATGTCTTTTTATTTTTTTCTTTTGTAAAATTAAACTTTCCATTTGATAGCAATTGTAGATTCAGATGCAGTTGTAGAAATGATATAGGAGAGATTCTTGTACCAAATTTTCCTCAACAATAACAACTTGCAAAACTATAGTACTACATCACAACCAGGATATTGATATTGATACAGTCAAGCTAGAGAACAGTTCTATCACTGCAAGCATCCCTCCTGTTGCCCTTTTAAAGCCACACTCACCTCCTTGCCCCTCCACCCTACCCATTTCTGAACCCTGGAAACCACTAATCTGCTCTATATGTTCCCCATTTCTATAACTGTTTCCATTTCAAGAATGTTATATAAATAGAATCATACATGTGACCCTTTTGGAATGGCTATTTTCACTCAGCACAATTCCCTGAAGATTCATCCAAATTGCTGAGTGTATCAATAGTTCAATCCATTTTATTGTATTCCATAGTATGGATGTAGTACAGTTTGCTTAATCATTCACCTGTTGAAGGACATGTGGGTTGCATCCAGTTTGGGTTGGGCTATTGAGAATAAAGCTGCTATACACATCAGTGTACAAGTTTTTGTGTGAACATACATTTAATTTCTTTGGGATAAATGTCCATAAGTGCAATTTCTGGGCTTTCTGGTAATTACGTGTTTAATTTTGTAAGATATTGCCAAAATCTTTTCCAGGGTGGTTGTATCATTTCCATTCTCACCAGAAATGCATGAGTTATACAGTTTGTCCATATGCTCCCCAGCATCTGGTGTTGCCATTGTTTATTTTTGCCATTCTGATAGATGTGCAGTGATGTTTCATTGTAGTTTCAGTTTGCATTTCCCAAATGTCTAATTATGTTAAACATCTTTTCATGTGCTTATTTGCCATCTGTATACCCTCTTCATTGAAATGCCACCTCATGTCTTTTGCCCATTTTCTAATGGATTGTTTGTTTACTATTGAGGTTTGAGAGTTCTTTATAGATGCTTTTCTTTGTCAGATATATATATATATATATAAAATATATGTTTAAAATGTATATATAAAATCATTTGGGTTGATTGTATTGTTCAGTTTTTCTGTCTAGTGGTTCTATAAATCTCTGAGAGTAGGGTACTAAGTCTTCTACTACAGTTATGGATTTGTCTATTTCTCCTTTCAGCTCTATCATTTTTCTGCATCTTGTGTTTTGATGCACAGTTGTTTGATGCATACAAATTTAGGAGTATGTGTCTTCCTAGTGGAATAATCCTTTTATCATTGTGCAGTGTGCTCTTTGGTCTCTAGTAATTGTTTGCTCTGAAATATACTTCATCTTATATTAATATTAGCTATTCTTGCTTTTAAATTAATGTTTGAATGACATATCTTTTCCATCCTTTTACTTTCAAATTAGTGATGTCATTGTATTTAAAGAGAGTTTCTTATAGAAAATATTTTGTTGGATAAGTTATTTTTTCACTCTGTGAATATCTGTATTTTAATTATATTTGGACCATTTACATTTAAAGTAATTATTGATATGTTAGTCTGTCATATTTTATTTCCTGTTTGCTCTGTTTCCTATTCCCATTCTCTTTTTTTACATTTTTCTGGGTTATTTGAACATCGTTTTTAGTATTCCATCTTGATTTATTTGTAGTATTTTTTAGCATATCACTTTGTATCATTTTCTTAGTGGTTTCTCTAGATAGTAAATATACCTACATAACTTAAAGTTTTCTGGTATTGCCGAGTTACTATTTTGATTTAAATGCAGAAACTTCACTTTCTTTAGGTCCTTTTACCCTCCCCACATAAAAAATATAATTTGTTAAGCATTTCTTCTGCCTACATTGGGTATTACATCAGATTTTAGAATTTTGGGTTCACTTATTAATTTGGATTTAAGAAATTCATGAGAAGTAAGATAGTCTACTGTATTCATCCCTAACTTTACCCATTTCAATGTTCTGCTTTCCTTTACATGGTTCTAAGCTTTCTTATGTCATCATTTATATGTAGATAACTTCTTTTAGCCATTCTTTTAAGATAGGTCTACTGATGACAAATTCTCTCAATTTTTCTTCATTTTAGAATGTCTTTATTTTCCCTGCATCATGAAGTATAATTTAATTGGATATAGAAAACTAGATTGACAGTTATTTCCTTTCAGTACTCGAAAAATATATCACTTTCTCTTGTTCTCCATTTCTCAGACTCCAATGATACAAATGTTGGATCTTTTGTTATTGTCCCACAGGTCTCCACAGATTCATTTTCCTTAGTCTATTTCCTCTCTGTTATACATATTGTGTGAGTTCTATTGTTTTGTCCTCAAGTTTACTGATTTGATCCTCTGTCATCTCCACTCTACTGTTGAGTTCAACTAGTGAGGGTATTTTTTTTCCTGCTACTATTGTATTTTTAAACTCTATAATTTCTAATTAGTACTTTTTATGACTTCTTTTTCTTTGCTGATATTTTATAATTTTTTCACTTGATTCAAGGGAAATTCTAATTGATTGTTGAAACATTTTTTGATGGCTACTTTAAAATCCTTGTTAGATAATTCTAATATCAATGTTAATGTAATCTGATTATTTTTTCTCAATCAAGTTGTGATTTTCTTGGTTGGTATGGTGTGTGATTTTTTTATTGGATTCTGGATGTTTGGGACATTATAAGATGATATTCTGAGACGCATTGATTTAATTTTATTTTTATTGGAGTATAGTTGATTTACAATATTGTATTAATTTCAGGTGTACAGCAAAGTGAATCAGTTATACATATACATATATCCACTCTTTTTTTAGATTCTTTTCCCATACAGGCCATTACAGAGTATTGAGTTGAGTTCCCTGTGCTATCCAGTAGGTTCTTATTAGTTATCTATTTTATATATAGTAGTGTGTATATGTCAATCCCAGTCTCACAATTTATCCCTCCTGCCTCTGAGACCTATTTAAATATTTTATTTCATGTTATCTTCTTTTTCTTAAGCAGGCAGTCCCCTTATTGTGGTATAGTGCAGGGACCAGATGGGTGTGTGTGTTCAGCTTCTTACTGGGCACTGCTGACACCACCTTTGCAAAAGCAATGCACTTACTCATGCTGCTTCATTGCAGATGGATGGTGTAGAAGTTTAGCTTCCCCCTCTACCCCTTTGATATGTGAAAGCAGGGCACCCTTTTGCTGCCTTGGAGTGAGGTGTAAAATCAACACTTCTCTGGTTCCACTGCCCTCGTGGAGGGCTGATTCAAATTGCTCTGCTGCTTCAGGGTGGAGGTGGAAGCTCAGCTTCCACTGGAATCCACTGACTTAGTGGGGAGAGGGAGCAGGAGTGCCCCCTAGCTCTGTTTCACGCTTCCTCTTACAGAGTCATTGCTGCTAGGTGTGTGTGGAGGCTGAGGTTCAGCCCCAGCCCCAGCCCCACTGGGGCTACTCTATTTTGGCAGAACCAGAGTAATGTCTTTTGTAAATGTAATTTTACCATCTGCACATAAATCCATTAAAATATAGCTAGATTTGCCTTTTGATAAACTATATTAATGGAATCATATAGTGTGTATTCTTCTTTGATTTCTTTTGTTCAACATTATGCTTGTGAAATCCATACATGTTGTTGTATATAACTATGATTCCTTTGCTGATATTGCTGTATAGTATTCCATTGTACAAATGTACTACAATCTATCCATTCTAGTCTACATCAACACTTAGGTTTCTTCAAAGGTGCTATAGTGAACAATATTATCATGACCATTCTGGTATTTGTATCATGGTGCACAGGTACATTAACTTTCAGGTTATACCAGTTGTTGTGGACTATCTGGGTCATAGGATATGCATATGTCCATCTCTAGTAAATAGTTCAAAACATCTTCACAAAGTGTTTATACCAATTTATATTGCCACCAGCAATATATGAGAGCTCCCATTACTCTATATTCTCACCACCACATCTTGTTGTCAGGTTTTTGGTTTTTTTTTTTTTTTTTTTTTTGCAGTACGGGGGCCTCTCACTGTTGTGGCCTCTCCCGTTGCAGAGCACAAGCTCCAGACGCACAGGCTCAGTAGCCATGGCTCACGAGCCTAGCCGTTCCGCGGCATGTGGGATCTTCCCAGACCGGGGCATGAACCCGTGTCCCCTGCATTGGCAGGCGGACTCTCAACCACTGCGCCACCAGGGAAGCCCTTGTTGTCAGGTTTTAAAATATTTTCCAATCTGATGGGCATGCCAGATGTGCAATTTTTAAAAAGATCTCCCCAGCTCAATGTGATGCATGCAGTGGAAGGGGCAAGTAGAACACATCTTCAACAGCAATTTTATGGATGATGTAGACATACTTTTATTTTATTTCAGATTGCATTTACAACAAAGGACATGTTGTGGAAATAGAACTAAGGAAAGACATTTCAGCCAGTGGAGGGAAAAAAGAGGCAGTTACAACTAAGAATGTCCAAGAATATATAACCAAGCGGTTCTTAAATTATGATTTGAGGTTCTTCAGGGTACCGCAGTGAACTCAAATGAGCATGTGACACATTTTAATTTTTGAGGGAAACACAGTAGTACTTGACATCTGTCAGACATCCTGCAAGCTACTAGCTTGAGGTAGTTCAAAGTTTCAACGCTTGATTGTGCTACATTCCTTTTGATGGCTGCTGTGATAAAAATCAAGTACTGTGTGAAAATCCATATGGAACAAGAAATGAGAGTAGTGATGTCCAATCTGATTCAAAGATCTGAGAAGATTTACACTGCCTGAAATATGACTATTCAAGGTGACATAAAATAATATTTTACTGTATATTAATATGCATATTAATATTTTTTCTTTCAATGTATGTGTATTATTTTTAAACAGCTACTAAGTTATTAAGGCATGAGTACTTTTTGACTTGTTTGGACTTAACTGTCTAATAAATGGAGCTATTGGACGTTTCTTTTGGCTTAGAAACACTATGAAAAAAAAATAATGAGATGCTAAGGGCGTCAATAACCAAGAAGAGTTCGGGAACTTCTGATATAACCTGATAAATGAAGAGAAATAGATGGGAAGGTGACCTAAATGTGCTTCCTCTCTTGCCTATCTCCCTGCTCTGTGTTAGAGGCCACAACACGGCCTGGAGCTTCCTTCCACTTTCTCTTTTCCTGTCTCTAACTTCTCAATGCTGGGGGAGGGGAGAGAGGACTTGAACGAGAATTTCTATATTATCTGACCTGTCTGCAAAAGAAATATTATCTCTGACTGGATCTACAAGCACCTATTATAGTTTCTGAATGGGGAGTGTTCATGGGTCCTAACATAATAATTTTATCTACTCTATATTAATAATACTTTCTCATCTGAAGGAGAGAGATGTTATTTATATGTTCCCATTATCAATGGACAAAATGAACTGATTAACTTACATTTTGAGCTTATTTTATGAGAAAAAAGGCCCACAGAGAAACAGATTACAATCAAAAGAGGAATTGTCATCCAGTTAATTGATAAGGAACTCATGTAGTAAATGCTATACTTAACACAAATAGGTATATAGGTAGGTAGATCAGTAGATAGATAGATAGATAGACAGATAGATAGATTGATAGATAGAGATAGAAGTTCTATAAATATATAGATTCATAATTATCCACAGAGGAAAATATTAAACTATTAAATAGTCTCATCAAGGACAGGGAAAGAAACCTCAGAGGCTAGATAATAATAGAATGTTAAGGTAGTAAGGTATTTAGAGACCTTCTGTCCACATTATAGATGAGGACACCAAAGATTTAGCCAGAATCTAATGGGGGTAGGGGGGCACAGCAACAGGGCCAAAGCCCTTGCTTGCTAAGGGAGCAAGCACATAACAAAAGTTCTAGAATTGCCTTCCCTTTGTCACATGGTCTTGCTTTACATTGCTACCTCTAAAATTTCTTCATCAAAGTCTTAGCAGGCAAAATGTCAACATATTATCTATTTTAAAAAATTAGAAACATTCCACTTCAGGGGAATATGTTCAGAGGAAGTTGCTATGTTTCTGGGACATTCTGCGACCAAGAGAGGAAAAGGACTTTTCAAAGATACACACTCAGGAATAGAACCCATGGCTCTTGACTAAAAGGCCAAGGCTCTGTCCAGTCAGTCCTAGAGTCCTACCTTTAATCCCAGCACCAGGGGTCAGGAAAGCTATAATGCGAACTGTTTTTCTGATTTTCTCTAGGCTGGGGAACTCCTTCAACACAAGCAGCTTGACTTCTGCATCTGATTTCAGGACCAGTGCCGAGCTTGCTGTGCTTGGAAACTTCCCAGACCTGTCTGTGGCTCTTGGCTTCAATACCTAAGAACTCAAGGAAAGAGACTGGTGAATCCCTTGGGGTGGCTAGGATTTACAGCCCATCTGGGAGGCCTGCTAGAATGCTTGTTCCTAGCTAGCCTGGAAGGAAATAAGAAAGGAAAGAGGAAGAAAAGTAGGGAAGGAGGCAGAGAAGCAGGGGGTTGATTTCTCCAACTGTCCCTCCTAGTAGGCACTGGCCAGGACCATTAGGCCTAGCACTCATGGCCTCAGGGAGGCTGGTATCTGAGAATTACTTGCTGGCTGGGTTTTCTCCCCACCCCCTTTTCCCTCCTTCTGCTCTTTGGGTTATGGTGACCCGAAACCGTCTCTCACAGTGAGTTCTGAGGCAGCAGTGTCTGAGAATAGCTCGCAGAGCAGCAACACCCACCCTCTGAAAAGATAGGCAGGGGGAAAACTGTGGCACATTCTGCTCACCCTGCTTCAAAGTGACTTGGGGGGATGAGCACTAGGGGTTGGGGGAATCATGAACTTGTGTTCCTTGAAGTTATTTGATGTTGGTTTTGGCTGCATTCAGGAAATTAAAAGGCATATAAAAAAATGAAGCTAATAAAACTGCAGGGCTAGGGAATGGGCCAGGCACAAGCTGTGGGCTCCCAGAGCAGCTGTGGCTGAGCTCTCAGGCCTGACTGGCTCACTATTCTTCCAAGGTGCAGGTTTGGGCCAGGCCAGAGCCAAATGGCAGAAATTAGTCAACTTTCGTGGCCTACCTTATTAGAAACACTGACTAACTTCATACACACAGGAGGTGGACCTTTAGGCTCCATTTCTGGCAGCCATGGGTACAAGACCAAGGTTTCTTTCCTTCCAGGCAGCATTTACTCCATCCAGGCTGGAGCAATCAGGGTTCTCCTGCCAGTCTGCCTACCTGGGGACTCTAGATGAAGAATAAGGGTGAGAGCTGGTCCTACCAAGGGTAGTGGCATCTGGATGGAAATAAGAAAGAGGGAAGTCTGCTACCTAGCATCTGGTCCAGGCCAGGGAAGACAGCTTATTCAGGCAGATACTGAGAGGTTGAGATCTATGGAGTAACAGTGAAAACAGGAGTCACCAGTACCTGCTCCCTGATTACCTGGGGTGAGGCGTGATAACTAAAAGAATGCCTAGTGTGAGTGTGAGGGAAAGTTATCTGTAACTGTCTCCTCATCTCCACTATAAGTGGTGGTCTATGTATATATGAAACCAGAAGGGGACTTTTTGCTACATAGGCCTGACTGAAGTGGAGACAGAGTATTAGGCTTTCCCAGAGGTGCTCATAGTTTCAAGGGCATTGGATTTGGAGTCAGAAAGCCAAAGTCCTGACTCTGTTGCTTCTTAACTGTGCGACCTTTCATAAGTTTATCACCTTCTTATCAGCCTTAATTTTCTCATCTGTAAAGTGATTATAGGACACTTTAAATGAGGTAACAAAATGCTATGTATTTGGCTGTGTTTAGAATATGCTCTGCATTCAACAAATTCTAGTGATCCTCTTATTTACTAAAGTATAGGCTAAAAGGACAACTGGAGAGATCTGAAGTCATGTACCCTGCCTAACATAGCCACAAATGTTGGTAAATAGAGTGTAAATCTGGAGGCCTGGCAGAGCCCCACAAAGGATGGTTCCCATAGCTATTCCAAAGAGTGGAGTAGAGGCAGGGAAGAGGAAGGGAGGGAGAAGGATTTGAGCCAAGTGTCAGAAAACTTAACTGACTTAGAGCAGGACAGCTCCCACCTGATGGAGATCAAGGACACTTTCTATTTCACTGTAGGAAGTAGTAAAGATGCTGAGCGGGAGATAGGTGACCTCTCAGCTGCATTGGGCATTCTTATAGCTGCCATCTCCTCTCCACTTCCACTTGAGAATAGCCTTAACTCTGGTAATTTTTCCATTACCCTGACATCCATCCTATCTACAACCTGGCAGGGGTTACCAGACCCTTGCTCCAATCATCCAGTAGAAGAGCCAGTTGGCCCAAGGCCCAGACCACCCAGCAGCAAAGGGCAAGTGGTGCTATAATCTTGAGATTTACCGTACTGCCCTCTCTTGGTCAGCAGGAGACAGAGCTGCATTACATTCACTTAACACTGAGAAACCTCAATGAGAATATTGTGATATTATCTTCAGTTTACAGAAATGTCATCTAGTGATGGAACCAGGACTGGAACTTGGGTATGTCTGACTATGATGAAGACTTCTGGGAGAGAAGAAGAGAAGGGGAGCCAAAGAGAAAGCTCCATATGGAATTAAAATGTAAGAAAGTCCTCCCCAACCTTTTTCTTCAACACCTGACTCCTTAAGCCATTATTCACAACCTCCCCTGTGGCCAGAATTTTGGTGGGCAGAGCCAGGGCCTCTTGCACTACAAAGACAAATTCTGTACCTGTAGTGACCCACGTGTATGCACTCTGATAGTAAGTTCAAGCCAAGCTTCTGGCTATAAAAACTAACCTCTAGTCCATTGTTGAGTTTGGCTCACTCTTTCCCTTTCATCTTCAAAGAAGCATGGTTCCTTATGGTAGGTTTGGATGCCACGACCAGAGTTTTGGCTACAACTGCCCCTCAGGCAGCTCTTCCAACTCTGATTTACATTCTATCCTTTCCAGTCTGCAGGCCCAGTGTTTCTCCCAAATCATGTTTTACCCAGGCATCTTCTTCACTATTTCCCATTCCATTCTCATTTCATTCCTGCTTAAACCAGCATAGTCTTTGCCCCTAAGCTCACTTTTCAGCCTTTCTCACTGGAGCTTTTTGTCCAGTGGCCCTCTTGAGATTCCAAGTTCTCTCTCCTCAGCTCTCCTGGTACCAAACTCTGTGTGCTCCTCTGCTTGTTTATTTCTCTTTATTCTTTTCCTTCTAGGCAACATTTACACCATCTAGGCTGGAATGATCAAGGTGCTTCTGCCAGCTAGCCTACCAGGGGACTCTAGCACAGGAATAAGTTTCAATGGCTCCATTATATTTGGAAAGATGCTCCAGTTAACACTTAATATACTGAAATACTAAACTTGCATCAGAAGGGATTCCCCACCCCAATCTATGTGTACACAGGGAAGATGATATTCTGAAAACTATCATGCGGGAAGAAGAAGCCCACTTTTGTTGCTCTAAGACACCAAAAAAAGACATAGCAGGAAGTTGGGCCCTTTTGTAACTGACTATCAAATTATGATGCAGGTGAGTGGGTGGCAATTACTGCAGTAAGGGGTGTGTGTTGGAATCATTATGCATCAAAATGAAATATTTGTATGACATTTTTTCTCCCATTTCCAATAAAATTAAGAGCTTTAGGGTCTAAATGCTATAACCTTCAAATGATACAGTCTGAGCGTGGCAGTGTTTGCCCATGCACTGGAATAAAGCTTATAAATTAGAATCTGTCAGTCAGAGTTCCCCATGGAAAGGTTATGCTGTACCTGAAAAACGTGTACTACCTAATTAATTCCAGTCTGGATTGTGGCCATAGAAGCAAGATAATGTGGTGGGGGAGGAGATCAGGCTCAGGCCTTCATTTAAGGCTAAACTCTGATTTCTTCATGACTCAGTCACAAGAGTTCCAGGGTCCCCAAGACCTTGGTAATGTGGGCCTGGTAGGAAGAAGATACCCCAGGAGAAGACTATCCTGACTGCAATGTTGGAGCCCAGTAGATACAGGTAGCCTGGTCCAGGCAAGAGCAGGCAGGGAAGAATTGCAAGCTACTACACATCTTGCATGATATGTGATGCAATATCTGGCTGTGGGTAACAGATGGGAGGAATGGAAGGTACAGAAGTGGAACCTGCTCTAAGAGGAGGAAGGCTAAAGTGGGAGGTAGCTATGAGCATGGGTTCAGAGCCCCAGGCCTAGAGATGCATGAAGCAGGATAACAAGGCAGGAGGCCAAGATTATGCACTGGACAAGCATGAGGTGAGGGGACAGAATACTGAAACCTAAGGGTTACACGGATGTTTATGTCTGACTACTCACCCACCAAGTGTCAAATTCAATTAGCACCAAAAGAGACTGGTGGAAGTGGTAGATACAATATAGCAACCCAATGTTGGGTCCTGGGTTTGAGGAGTGTAACTTGTTTCCAGCGTGCATTGACGGAAGGGAATAAAAATTCTAAGATTCTTTCTATCTCGGTCAAGACTGGCTCAGGACCTGGGGCAGGAAGAGGTCTGAGAATGAAATCAAGAGTGTGGCAAATTTGGGTTGGAAAATTGGGCAGGGTGGGAGCTGGGACTTATACCACCTGGCCATTCCTCTCCCTTCCAACCTCTCCTTACACCTATTCTACACTTCTACTCTCAGTTTTAGCTCTAGAGGATAGGTATTAATCATTCCCAGCCCAGTAGAGTGAAAATAGCATGGACCTGACACAAATATTAATGCTTACATGCAGTTGTAGTCATGCCTCTTTTCCTCACTGAACTTCAACACTCAGTTCAGTTTCCTTGCCTGTAAAATGGGAATAATAGCTCCTTATTTCTTTGCAAAGTTGTTGTGAAGAGTCAATGAAATTATGCATAATGAAACTGAGCATAATGTCTGATATATGTGGTTTCTCTATAAATATTTGTTGAATTGAAATATTTGAAGCAACGTTTGAGATCTCTTTAATATAGAGATTGACCCTAGTACAATTCAAAGCTAACTACATTCTTTGGATAGTTTTGCACAGGCACCAGCAGGAATTGGCAAGATCTTAAAAGACAGGACCTGGGAGAGCTCACAGCTGAAGACTAGGGGAAGAGAGAGAGAGAGAGAGAGAGAGAGAGAGAGAGACTGAGATTGGAGAGAGAGTGAGACTGAACTGGAAGGGTGGAAAGGGGCACTAAAAATGAAAAAGAGCAAGAACATCAAGAGAAGGGAAAACAATAGAGAGAGAAAGAAAAGATAGAAAGAATGAAAGGAAAAGGAAGAAAAAGAAAAGAAAGAGAAAGGTTGGGCAACTGAGAGGGAAGGGGACAGATAGGGTAAAGAGACAAAGAAAAGACAGATTGAGAGAAAAAACAAGAGAGAAGGAAAGATAGTGAAAATGAATGAGGGCTTGGAACTAACCAAATTAAATTGCCATTTGGGCATATCTTACCCTGAGACCTAGAGAAGAGTTGGGTGGAAAGCGAGTCATAAAGGGGATTTTGGCAGAAGGCATGTTGTAGGATTTCTGTCCATATGGTGACAAAATGGGATGGCAATCAAGAGAATGTAGTACTTGAATAAGGACGGACATATAGAGCAATGGAATATAATTGAGAGTCAAGAAATAAACCCTTATATTTACTGTCAACTGATTTTTTACAAGGGTGCTAAGTAAATTCAGTGAGGAAGGAATAGTCTTTTCAGGAAATGGTGCTGGATCAACCAGATATCCACATGCAAAATAATGAAGTTGGACCCCTACCTATCACTATATATAAAAATTAACTCAAAATGGATCAAAGACTTAAATGTAACTGCTCAAACTGTAAAATTCTTAGAAGAAAATATAATCATAAATCTTTGTGAGGATGGATTAGGTAATGATTCCTTAGGTATGATGCCAAAGGCAAAAACAACAAAAGAAGTAATAGATAAATTGGCCTTATCAAAATGAAGAACTTTTGCACTTCAAAGGACACTACCAAGAAAGTGAAAAGACATTCTACAGAATAAGGGGAAAATTTTGCACATCATATATTTGATAAGGGCCTTATATCTAGAATATATAAAGGATGTTACAACTCAATAATAAAAAGATAAATAAGCTAATTTGAAGTAGGCAAATGATCTGAATGGATATTTCTCAAAAGAATATATACAAATGGCCAGCAAGCACATGAAAAGATGGTCAATACCATTAGCCATCGAGGAAATGCAAATCAAAACCACAATGAGATACTACTCGACACCCACCAAAATGGCAATGATCCAAAAAAAAAACCAAACCAAAAAAAAGGTAACAGGTACTGGTGAGGATATGGAGAAACTGGAACCCTCATACACTGTTGGTGGGAATGTAAACTGTTGCAGCAACTATGGAAAATAGGCTAACACTTCCTTAAAATGTTAAACACACAGTTGCCATGATACTTAGCAATTTCTCATCTAGGTATATACCCAAGAGAAATGAAAACAGATGTCCACACAAAATCTTGTACATGAATGCTGCTAGCATTAATCATAGTAGCCAAAAAGTATAAAC
Source organism: Aethalodelphis obliquidens (assembly GCF_003676395.1). Taxonomy (NCBI): domain Eukaryota; kingdom Metazoa; phylum Chordata; class Mammalia; order Artiodactyla; family Delphinidae; genus Aethalodelphis; species Aethalodelphis obliquidens. The sequence goes on along the minus strand of NW_020838029.1, from coordinate 3,360,036 downwards.
AACCCAATTGCCCATCAACTGATGAATGGATAAACAAAAAAACAACTTACCTGTAAATGTCTCCTCATCCCCACCATAAGTGGTGGTCTATGTATATATGAAACCAGAAGGGGACTTTTTGCTACATAGAGCTGACTGAAGTGGAGACAGAGGATTAGGCTTTCCCAGAGGTGCTCATAGTTTCAAGGGCATTGGATTTGGAGTCAGAAAGCCAAAGTCCTGACTCTGTTGCTTCTTAACTATGTGACTTTTTATAAGTGTATCACCTTCTTATCATTCATTGTGTTGTTCATCATTGTTTATTTGCTCTTTAGTTCTTCTAGGTCCTTGTTAAACGTTTCTTGTATTTTCTCTGTTCTATTTCCAAGATTTTGGATCATCTTTACTATCATTACTCTGAATTCTTTTTCAGGTAGACTGCCTATTTCCTCTTCATTTGTATGGTCTGGTGGGTTTTTACCTAGCTCCTTCACCTGCTGTGTGTTTCTCTGTCTTCTCGTTTTGCTTAACTTACTGTGTTTGGAGTCTCATTTTTGCAGGCTGCAGGTTCATAGGTCCCGTTGTTTTTTGTGTCTGCCCCCAGTGGCTAATGTTAGTTTAGTAGGTTGTGTAGGCTTCCTGGTGGAGGGAACTGGTGCCTGTGTTCTGGTGGATGAGGCTGGATCTTGTCTTTCTGGTGGGCAGGACTGCATCCGGTGGCATGTATTGGGGTGTCTATGACCTTATTATGATTTTAGGTAGGCTCTCTGCTAATGGGTGGGGTTGTGTTGCTGTCTTGCTAGTTGTTTGGCATAGGGTGGCCAGCAATGGAGTTTGGTGGTCATTGAGTGGAGCTGGGTTTTAGCGTCGAGATGAAGATCTCTGGGAGAGCTCTCACCGATTGATATTATATGGGGATGAGAGGTCTCTGGTGGTCCAACGTCCTGAACTCGGCTCTCCCACCTGAGAGCCTGAGCACCCAGCCGGACCACCAAGACCCTGTCAGCCACACAGCTTACATCCAAGCCGGGCGGCTGATCCACGCTGTCCTGGACACTGCCGGGAACTGGTCCTCCTTTTCATTTTTTAGTCTCCTTACTATATCAGTTCCTGAGTGAAATATGCTAAAATCTCCCACTGTAATATCAAGACTGTTAATTTTTCATGTATTTTCACATTTTTCTTTATATATTTTCAGGCTTTTTTATGAGAGGCATATAAATTTTAAATGATGTTATTTTCCTGGTAAACTGGGCTTTTTATCAATTCAAACATCTATTTTTTTTACATCTTTATTGGAGTATAATTGCTTTACAATGGTGTGTTAGTTTCTGCTTTATAACAAAGTGAATCAGTTATACATATACATATGTTCCCATATCTCTTCCTTCTTGCATCTCCCTTCCTCCTACCCTCCCTATCCCACCCCTCTAGGTGGTCACAAAGCACCGAGCTGATCTCCCTGTGCTATGTGGCTGCTTCCCACTAGCTATCTATTTTACGTTTGGTAGTGTATATATGTCCATGCCACTCTTTCGCTTTGTCACAGCTTACCCTTTCCCCTCCCTATATCCTCAAGTCCATGCTATAGTAGGTCTGAGCCTTTATTCCTGTCTTACCCCTAGCTTCTTCATGACATTTTTTTTCTTAAATTCCATATATATGTGTTAGCATACGGTATTTGTCTTTCTCTTTCTGACTTACTTCACTCTGTATGACAGACTCTAGGTCCATCCACCTCATTACAAATAGCACAATTTCATTTCTTTTTATGGCTGAGTAATATTCTATTGTATATATGTGCCACATCTTCTTTATCCATTCATCCGATGATGGACACTTAGGTTGTTTCCATCTCCAGGCTATTGTAAATAGAGCTGCAATGAACATTTTGGTACATGTCTCTTTTTGAATTATGGTTTTCTCAGGGTATATGCCCAGTAGTGGGATTGCTGGGTCATATGGTAGTTCTATTTGTAGTTTTTTAAGGAACCTCCATACTGTTCTCCATAATGGCTGTACCAATTCACATTCCCACCAGCAGTGCAAGAGTGTTTCCTTTTCTCCACACCCTCTCCAGCACTTATTGCTTCTAGGTTTTGTGATGATGGCCATTCTGACTGGTGTGAGACAAACATCTATTTGTAGTAATGCTTTTGTCATATAGTTTATTTTGTCTGCCAATAATATAACTAAATAAGATTTCTTTGGTTGGTATTTGCCTAGTATACATTTTCTATTCTTTGACATTCAAACTTTTTGATTATTTTTAACAATATTATGTAGACATTTAACTTAATAAAGTCTAAAGTTAATGAGCAAAGTTCAATATCCATTCATGATAAAAACTCTTAACAAATTATGTGTACAAGAAATATACCTCAACATAATAAAGGCCATATATGACAAGCCCACAGCTAAGATCATACTCAGTGGTGAAAGGTTGAAAAGTTTTCCTCTAAGATCAGGAACAAGACAAACATACCCACTCTCACCACTCCTATTCAACATAGTAATGGAAGTTCTAGCCAGAGCCGTCAGGCAACCAAAAGAGAGAAAAGGCATCTGAATTGGAAATGAAGAAGTAAAATTGTCTCTATTTGTAGATAACATGATTTCATATATAGAAAAATCCTAAATACTGCACTAGAAAACCATTATATTTAAGCAACTTCAGTAAATTTGCAGGATATAAAATTAACTTATAAAAATCAAAGTTTCTATACACTAACAACAAATTATCTGAAAAAGAAATAAAGAAAACAATTCCATCTACAAAGCATTAGAAACAGTATAGGTTCCTCAAAAAATTAAAGGTAGAACTACCATAAGATCCAGCAATTCCACTTGTGGGGATATATCCAAAATCACTATGTTGAAGAGATATCTGCACCCTCAGATTTATAGAAGCGTTATTTATGATAGCTAAGAAATGGAAAAATGTAAGTGTTTATCGACAAATGAATGGATAAAGAAGTTGTAGTATATATATACACAGTGGAATATAATTCAGCTACAAAAAATAAAAAAAAATCCTGCCTTTTGTGACAACTGGCGTGGACCTTGAGGGCATTATACTAAGTGAAATAAGTCAGACAGAGAAAGACAAATATAATGTACAACATGATGACTATAGTAACACTGTTGTATGGTATATTTGAAAATTGTTAAGAGAGTAGACCTTAAGAGTTCTCACCACAAAGAAAATAAAACATTTTTTTAGTATCTATATGAGATGATGGATGTTAACTAAACTTACTGTGATAACCACTTCACAATATATGAAAGTCAAGTCATTATACTGTACACCTTAAGCTTACACAGTGCTGTATGTCATTTATCAATATATCTCAATAAAACTGGAAAAATAAAAGAACTGGATAAAAATTAAGTTAATGAGTATCTTTATCTTCTTTCTCAGCAAATTAAGGACTTCAGTTTTATAACTGTAATAATCCCCTCTCAATATATAAGCAGTTTTCAGATTCTTTAATTCTATCTTGTTATTTTCCCACAATATTAGACATCACTATATTTTTTGCATATAGTTAATGTATGTTTAGATTTATTCACATGTTTATGAATATCTTTGCTCATTATTACCTCTTGCATCTCAGACCTTCCATCCAAGATCTTTTCCCAAATATCTGAAGTACGTCACTTAGAATTTCCTTTACTGAGGATATGGTTAAAAATATCTTTATTTTAACTTGAAAGATAGTTCTGTTGAGTAGAGAATTCTCTTAGTATATCAAAGTTCATTTTCCACTCTGTTCCGCTACCATTATTATTATTGATAAGTTAATCTTAAGTGTAGTGGCTATCTCTTTGTAAATAACGTTTTGTCCTAGTTATCCCTCCTCGCTGACTGCTTTTGTAATATTCTTTTCCTTTAGCATTCTGTAAAATCACTGTGATGTGTCTAGCATAAAAAGAAACAAAATTGAGCTAGTGTGGATTTCTTTTAATTGTCTAGCTTGGGATTTGTCGGGAATGTAGGTCTTAAAGATGAATGTCTTTCAACAATGTTGAAAAATTCTCAGTTATTATGTTTTTGAATATTGCCTTTTTCCTACTCCATGACTATGCTCTGGAAGTCTAGTTAGATATATATTAGATCTATCTGCACTACCTTCTTGTCTCTTAACCTTTCATATTTTCCATTTTATTTCATTTCTGTTCTATATTATGGATAATTTGTTTGCATCCATCTTTCATTTCCCCAATTTTCTCTTTAGTTGCATATATTATGTGTTCTAATCAATCAATATAGATTTAATTCTACTATTCTACTTTTTTAGTTGGAGAGATTCTATTTTATACTTTTTCTAATATGTTTGGTTGTTCTTTATAGTTGTTCTTCTTCCTTGTATCTATTTCAAGCATTTTATAAATATACTTAATCACTTTAAGTAAAGTTAATTTTATATTCTAAATGTGATGGTTTTATATTCTATAGTCTGTGGGTCTGATTATGTTGTTTGTTATTTCTGAAGACTTTTACTCAGGGTGTCTTGTTTCTTTGTGTGTTTTGTAAATTTTGACTGTGAGATGCTTATTTTATTTGGACCTTTATGTATAGAAATTTTTGAGGTCTAGATGAAAGTTACATTCTTCTACAGAGGATTTGCTTTTGCCAGTCTCCTGTGAGAACCACCAATCTGGGATGTCATCTTTTAGTTTTTCAGACCTCATTAGTATCTTGAATTAGGACTAAAAACTATATGAAGGCCACTTATGGTTATAAATTCTCATGAGAGGTTTATTTTTCTCCTCCACCCAGTGCCAAGATGAAGCCGGGCAGGTTTCCTTGCCATCTCCTTCTGTGAAACAGATTTAATTCTTCTTCACTCTTACATTGACTTCACTCTAGTCTTTATCTCATATTCCTTCACCTCTTGCAGTCATCAATGTAGAAATTCAGTCTTCCAGGTCTGGTAAAACCCCTAGGGCAAAATTTGGATTTGATACTCATTTACCTCAGTGTTCCTACTTTAACTTCCTTTTTGGCTGTGGATTTTTTTTACTATCATACTAATTCAGCAATGAATTTTAAAATATTATTTTTATATTTTACATTTTGTTTTCATTGGGAGAGTCATTCAGGCTATCTAGCAAAACACACTGCTAAAAATAGAAGTCTCTAGCCAACTTCTAAAATAACAGTGCTTCCTTCCTGTCACATATTTAACTGGGATATTAATAATTCCTGCTGTGCTTTCCTTATAGGGTTCATGTGAGTCTCCAATGAGATAGTTGATATCAAAGTGCTATATGGTATAAAGCACTATTTAAAACACAATAAATTGCTATTATAACTAAGTGCAAGCCAAAGCAGTGGTGTGGGCTTAGGGGAAGGAGATTCAAAGTTTAAAGGAGATAAAGCTGATTTCCAGCTGAGGAAATAGGGAAAACATACTGGAGTTGGCTTTTGAGCTGAGCCTTAATGTGTAGGAAGGATTTACCTAGGCAGAAGTGGAGGTGGTCATTTCAAATGAAGGGCACTGCATGAATGAAGGCTAATAGAATGTGTTGCTCTATTCCCAAAGGGAGGTCTTTGGTCTGGTCTCTTGTCCATTAGTGCTTATGGCACTGCCTGTACTCTGGTTCCTGACCTAGACCATTAATAAAGTCCATACCACGTCCACCTCAGAGATTCCTCAAGCAGTCACACTTGCCCATGTTTATTCTGTACAAGAGATATATCTAACAGGGTCTTCGGTCCATATCAAAATTGTCCAGGTACAGAATGACCCAAGATGCATTAGGAGAAATATACTCTCACCAAGAATGATGGGTGTCTTAGGCAAGATGGCATGCTGTATGGTATAGGCTGTTGTGGAACAACAAGCAATGAAATACTTGCTATGTTGTCAAGGATGCTGGTGACTGGACATTTGCAAGTACAGCAAAAATATCATTAGTCTTTTCCATGGTACAGATTCTAAAATAGAGGAATGAGACTACAGGCATGGGAGTGAGATAAAGTTGGAAATTCCCAGATTGACAAAATTCTGGTTTTAGCCAAAAGTTTCACAGAATCTAAGAAGGCATGTAAGAGCTAGAAGAAACTAGCCTAGTTCTTATCTCCCTTGCTCTACAGATAGGGAGACTGAGACCCAGAAAGGGGAAAGAGCCTGCTAAACTTCACCTGATGGTTAGTGGCAGAAGCTGGTACTCTGATTTCTGATCCAATGCTCTTTCCCCTGCATGCCTTTATAGACAAATATGCTCATAGGTTTTTTGGACACCCAGTGAACTGCTGTACCCCAGGCACCTCTAGCCAGAGACAGGAAAGGAAAGCAAGAGGCTTGGAAAGACACTTGAGGGATGGTAGGGCTGGAACAGACAATTCTTCCTCCCAAAAGTACTCATCTGAAGTTTGGGGAGTAGGTGGCTACTGAGGAAATCATGGGCTCATGTACACCAGACATCTCTTTCACTCTTGGAATGAGTAGTTGTAAAGGCAATTCCATTGTGATATCATTCCTTCCTTATTCCTATTTGTAATGCTGCCTGTTTTGAGTTCCTTGGGGCTCTTTGCAAAAGACTGAGAAAATCAACCAGCCTTTCAAAAAAGAAACTATACCGCAGTGATCAAAATCGTAGGCTTTGACAACAAACGTACTTTAGTTTGAGTTCAGGCGTTATTACTTAGAAGTAACCTTGGGTCTGAGCCAGAAATAATTTGGGTCAGGGCCTCAGTTTCTTTGTATTATGGGAGTAATTGTGCTCAACTCATAGGGTTAATATAAGGATTATGTAAGATACGATATAAAGAGCTTTGCCTTCGCATTTCTTGGCACATAGTAAGGGCTCAATACATTTAATACTATTATTATTATTACTATTATTACTTTGAGTCAATCTCTGTGTTACCCTCTACTATATTCTTTCTTATACATGTTTTAATAAAGCTTTCAACTCCCCAAACTAATTATGTTACAGCTTTGTTCAAAAATCCTTAGTTATCTCAACTGGTGTTCTGTAATTACTTGTTAGGTGTGGCAAATAATATGTTGATAATATCTTAAACATTGAAATTGGTGAATAATTTTCTTAATATTATACTATAGGAGGTTCAAGATTTTCCTTTCAACATTGTCAGTCTAGGGCTTCCCTGGTGGCACAGTGGTTGAGAGTCCGCCTGCCGATGCAGGGGACACGGGTTCTTGCCCCGGTCCGGGAGGATCCCACATGCCGCGGAGCGGCTGGGCCCATGAGCCATGGCCGCTGAGCCTGCGTGTCCGGAGCCTGTGCTCCACAACGAAAGGAAAAAAATATTGTCAGTCTCACTTGTATTCGTATTTTCTCTCTTAAGTGGGAGAGAAAGGGGCTAAGTGACAGTTGTGTATCAGGAATTGCATATAACCCTGGAGGCTCCCTTGAGGGCATGTCACATATGTGGCCATTAGCTTTCCCTTGTCGCAACTGAGAATGACTGGCCTACAGAAGAAATTTCTTTGTGGCACACGCAGGCTTTTCTCAATAGACCTTAGCCCAGATTCATCTCCAACTATTACTTTCTACTAGTTCCTATTTGCTTTGTCCCAAAGCAGTAGCCGTATACTCTTTCCTGGCTGCTCAGCTACTTTTCCCTCCTGTGGAATTTCATCTCACTGTTCAAGGCCTGAGTCAGATATCATCACCTCTAGGAAGGTGGAATGTTGTATATTCTTCTCCAGCGTTTTTCCTGACTTCCTGTTTTGATGAACGAATGAGGCCCCACATCCATAGAACACCAATTTGATTGGCTTCCCATAGCCTCCACTACCCCTTATGGGGTATGAAGCTGCTAGTGATACTCTCTGGGATGCCCTGTCTCTCATCCAGGAACATCATGCCAGTAAGTGTCACTTAGGAAGACCATGGCACGTATAGGTGGCATAGTAAACAGTATATACTGTCATGACAGAGACCCTTGAACACATTCCAAGGATTATACCATGTCCAGGTTTTTGATAGATTGTTCTAATGTGAGGAGCCTAAAACTGGAAATCAGGAGATTCAGGGCTTCCAGTTCAGACTTAGGGTCATTAATTATTCAGGAGCAGCCTTTGGGCCAATCACTTCGCTGTGCTGAGCCTCAATTTCCCTATCTGAAAAATAGGCTTGATCCCTGTTCTGCCTGATTTCAGGATGTTATGAGGTTCAGATGAGATCATGTGTCTGGGAACTGAAATGGTGGCAACGATTTCTATAGCTCCCTTTAACCTTGGAATAGAGGCTCAACTCTTTAGTGTGACACATGAACACTCACTGGCTTTTGCTTCTTTCTTTACTCTTTTCTCTCACACTCATACCCTTTTTCAAACTTTTCACTCAGGCTAAACTAAACAATTTGTCTTTTCCCTTACAAGGTTGCTGCCTCTTGCCTGAGAAAGAATGCCCCTTTCTCTACCTTCAACCCCATCTTCACTGAACTTGGGTCACAGCCTAGACTTCTCTAAGAAGTCTTCCTTGACCTTCTCACTAGACCAGGCTAGGCATCCTTCTTCTGCACCCCAGCAGAAACTTGCACTTCCCTCACCATAGCACCCATTACATTATAATTGTCTGTGTCTGTCTGTTTTTCCTACTAGACTAGAAGCTCCATAAGGACAGAGACCATGTCTGTCTTGTTCCTATGTGGGGTACATAGTGGTTACACAAATAAATAATTGTTGAATAAATGAAAGAACAAATGAATGAGGGGATAATTGGATACTGTGCCCCCATGAAGAGTCCCTGCAGTCTCTTGAGGTGGTGGGATTCTCCCACAAGGTTAGTCCAATCCTGAAATTATCTACTCTTGGCACTGTGTATAAGCATCAAAAGGATTTGTTTTCTTTGGAGACAAGTGTCACTGCCTAGGTGGTAAGTGATGTTTCTCTCACAGCACCTTCCTACTCGGTTGGCCTATTTTCTGGTCTTAGATTTGAATTGCTTCAATGGGGATTCAGGGGACAGTTTGCATAAAGTCTGGCTTAAGTCAGCTTTTTTGGTACAGTCTTGCTGATTGGCAGTCAAAGTTTTGCAAATACTCTTCTCTTCACTTGAAGTACTTTGGGAAAAAAGTTGAGGGAAGAGGGGGAAGTTGTGGCCTGAAAAAATGGTGGCAGAAGAATCTGAGAATTTGAATCATCTGCATCTGCCTATTAACTCAGAAAACTAGGTTTTCATACTTCAGTGTGTCTTTTAAATGTTTCTCATTGCTTCTACAGTCCCAATTCCAGCTCAACCAATAATTCTCTTCTTTCACTCTCCCCTGCAATGGCATGAAGGAAACCTCTGTGAGTGGGTGGTAGGTGAAGTAGGTACTGCAGTTGGAGTAGAGATCCTTGGGCTGTATACAAGGGAACCACAGATGAGAAGTGCAGGCTCTCTCACCAAGGCTCTGAACCAGTGTGCAAGGGGATGTAAGAGGTTTTCAGGTACTCTGCCACCCTGGCATGCTGCCTGCAAGCATATGAACGGGTTATGAGCTGGGTGTGCTAGAGCTAGTCCCTTGACACAGGTCCTAATTCACAATAACATTCAACAAGTTTTATGTCGTGACTTCCTTATGTAAAGATGCAAAATTTGGGCTAGATGCTAAGATCCCTTCTATCTCTAAAAGGCAGCAATTAGAAATCAGGGGTTAGACCAATCTTGTCTGAGGAATAGATGTGGGAGGGTCTGAGGAATAGATGTGATAGGTTGAAGTCCCAGACTGGCCTGGCCTAAGGCATTTAATAGACTGTAAACTCACTGAAAGCATGGACTGTGGCTTAACTCCTACTTATCTCTGCTATTTATGAGATCATCTAAATGGTAAATTATTTTACTTTTGAGCAGTATCCCCATCCATCAAGGGGTTGACAGCATTTATTACACAGGACTCAAATTTTGTTTTGACCCTCTGCCCCAGGTGTTTGGTAAATTTTTATTGAGTACAAACATGGGGATTCTAGTTACAAAACTATGTGTTCTAGGGATAATAAAAGGCTCTTTCCTTTTCCTTTTATGTTACAATTTTTAAAAGTGTTGCTGTAGTTTGCGATAACCACGGTGTACACATTGGAAGCGGCTCTACATCTCATCTAGTTCTATTTCGCATCTTCAGACACACTCATTTTATAGATGAGAAAACTAAGGTCAAGAAAAGGGGAGAGGGTTGTCCAGTATCATACAGTGAATCAGCAGGTCTGAATCCTAGCTATATACTATATGATCATGATTAAGTCACATATAAGACTCCTGCCTCCAGGCTCTTTTTAATCCTCTAGGTGTCCTTTTCCCCCTGACCTCTGTGCTTTTCTACTCCTTGGAAAATCTATGGTGGATGATAACTACCATGTCACTTTAGGCATGAGCTGAGTGGTCAATGAAACCAAATAGGGTGGCTGTTAGGTCACTCTCTGTAGGTCTAAGAGAAGAGAAGCTAAGCAATGGTTGTCAGAGGGGCTCTTTTGCAGGCAGGCTCTGACTTCCACACACAACCCACAAACATTCATATTCTCTCTCTCCTTACTTAGACACACACAAACAAACACACATCCTAAGAATCTCTTCGTCTCCTCTCCATCAAGCATTGCTCTCAGGAAAAGTTTGAGAAATCCATCTACTCTGAAGTGGTCAGTGATAAACATGGCTCAATGTGGGATCATTCTCAGGGGTTCTGGCATTTTATCAGGGATCAAAGCCAGAGCAATAAGCCCACCAGTTGGGTCATATACATTCTTACTGAATCCCCAATCTGGTCCAGTAAAGAGGCACTGTGACAACCCCTATTACAGGTGAGGACACTGAGACATAGAGAACTTTCCCATTATTCCTTAACACATCTGTCACACTTCATTGATGGCCTGTATCTCAAGCCCAGAATTCAATTTGGGATCTCATTAAGTATTCACACTGAGAGGAAACAGGAGTGGGCTTTGCTTGAACTTTTGCAAACCCTAAAGAAGGCTGGCTCGGATTTTACCTTGATGGTCAAGGACGATATAGGTCCTCAAAACCAGTGAGGGTGTGAACACGCCCATTCTTTACTGGAAGCTTGGCAAGAACAGGGCAGTGAAGCCCCCACCCATTTTATGCTCCCATGAGGATGAGAATGAGGGTGAACAGCTGGGTTTTGTATAGCTTTCTCCTGGTTGACAAACTCAGGCCTTTTGATGAGAGGTTGTAATGGGTGGCCAGTGTCCATCTGTGCTTTCTAGCCCAGACCTTTTGATATTTTGGTGGTCCCAGGTCAAACTATGCTAAGGCCAACACAGGACAAATTTATAACCCCTGTACAAAGATTTTTTTAAATATATTAAAATCAAAGTAGCATTAAAAAGCCACTGGGCATGATACCAATTCGACTTCAATAAAGACAGCCAATAAAAAGAGCTAATTAAAAGAACTCTGATGACATTCATCTGAAATTTTAGATTGTTTTATGTTTTAACAAATTAACAACGGTGATAAGAGGACATTAGCAGCTTTTCTTGGGTCTCTTTGTTAACAATAACTTGAGCTTGCAGCCACAACAGGGGCTGTGGCCAAGTTTTAGCTGGCAGACCAGCAAGGCAATATTTTATACAATGGATGACATTTCTGAAAGCAGAGACAGAGACAAACCCAGAGTCACACATGTATTCCAACAAACAAGTTTCTGCCATTTTTAATTGTATTTAGAGCAACAAAAGATTCCAAGATTACAAAAAGTGAATAGAACACTAGCGCTTTGGGCTGGTCCTGCTGCCCAGTGGAGGCCAAGTGCCGCTGTGAGAACTGAAGCCCCATCGAAAGAAGTTTCAAGCAAAATTAATGTTTCTTTGAAAAAAAACCTTTTATATGATGCTTTTTTTCTTTTTAATTTTTTCCCTCAACATAAAAAAATAATTCTTACATCTGGTTACATAGTCTGCTCCCTCCTGCTGCCAAATGAATCTCAAGGACAGCACAAGAATGTCATGTCCAAGGCACTCCCTAATCAATGTTCCAGTCTAGGGGAAAGCAGAAAAGTGTCACTGAGTGGTGGGAGGGGACTCTCTTTTTAGTTTGGGTCATCCCAATGGTGGCTACTCTCAGCACCTGAGTGGCTTATGGGATAGGACAACCCCACATGCACTTCACTGCCGGACAGTTAGCACCAAGGGCTAAGGTTGGGAGAGACTGCAGGCCTGGTCTATGTAAATGCTCAGGGAAGAGAGTTCCAAAATGTGAAGCATCAGCCCAGGAGGGTACCACCAGAGAAGCAGCAGCATTCCAGAATTTCCTTTCCTTTGGGACATATGTGTGGGCTCCAGTCTTTGGTGGCCAATGGAACATGTAGCTATGTGCCAGCCTTTTTAAGTAGTGCAGATGCAAACTGTTTTAGGCCACAAGGACCACTCAGATGATAGCTTCTCATTTAATTCTATAAAAAGCTGAGACAAGTGGGATAAGGAAAGGAATCAGCACTCCCACTCTACTGAATTGGGGTTGGAAACCAACCCATACATATTATCTATTTTCTGGCCAAATCTAATGGGGAGAAATCAAAGATGAGTCAAAGGCTGCTTTTCCCTTTAAGACTCTGCCTGCTAAATTACAATATTTACCACTTATTTTTGGAGTGGGAACATTCCGAATGGTTTGTTACCTCAGCTGAAGTGTCTTTGGAGGAGTGACTAATTGTGGATTTTTCTGCCTTCACCTAGAAATGGTTAAGGGTTGGGAGGCTCTGGGCAACAGACCCCAGTGTCAGTCTCTTAATTGAAGAAAAACACCCTTACCTGTGAGCAGAGATGGACCTGTACCTACAGATAAACTACTTCTAGTACACTGATAAATTTTTTAACAAAGAAAAACACATTTTCATTGTCAAAATCTTTACAGAACGTATCCAAAACCAGAATAGACACCCAGTAGCAAGAGCACCTCAGTTGCAGGTGAGTGAATTGTTTGAAATGGAGCACTTGCTCCAGGTTCCCAAGTGCAGGAAACTGCCCTTTTCTCACAGGGATGGCGAAGAACAAAAAATACCCTTCCTTCTTCCAACTGCACAGGTCCCATTAGAGGGTCACTGGCTAATTGCTTGGGTGGGCCTTTGGCCCCAAGTCTGGGCCTTCCCTATGGTAAATCCCAGTCAGTTCCAATGAGACTTCACCACCCTTTACACATTCATCTGTCTTGGGCTAGTAAAGTGCAACACATCATGTACCTTACGCTTTTCCCCCCTCTGCTCCTTTGCAAGGCCTGTGGGTCAGGCCTCAATAGGAGCAGAGATCTCTTGGCTATCTGATCAACCCAGGTGTCTTTTCCATTCTGAGAGAGCTTCCAAAACGTAGCTTTGGCCTCTCTCACAAATACATGGTATCAATTATGACCTGGAACCAAATATAAAGGTGCAGAGAAAGGTAAAGCTATCAGAACACATTATATCTATATATATAATTCAATTTTGAAACATGGATACAAATACTCATTTACAATATATTTCAACCTTCTGCCTTAAACCACAGAGAACTTTTTTGTGCCATTCAAAGTGGGCAGAAATGAGGATTACTGCCTGCTGTCCTTCTAGTGCAAAATCTAGTCCTTTAAATGCTCCTCTTATCAGCAAGGGCTTCACATCTTCAGATAAGTTAACATTGGCACTAGCAAACACAATGGCCAAGACAGCTCCACTTCTAACCATGCAATGATGGAGCTTTAAGAATTTGCTCAGCAACTACAACAGAAAAGGAAAGCTAGTTCTGCTTATAAAAAATCACTTACTGAAGGACCCATAATCCCTTTCTTTTCAAAATTATCTTCCACTCTTCTAAACGTGTATATTGTGGGGGAAACCCCACAAAACTCTTATAAGTCAGTCACCAGCAAAATCCTTTAGTCTGTCTTTGGATAGGTTACCAAAGAGGCACTAATGCTTGCTCTCTCCCTGCCCTTAAAAATTTTGGTATTTTAGCAGATACAGTGTAATCTTTGGTTACGTAATGCGATGCTCTCATCTCTTTGTTTTTTAAAACTGCTTTCACAGATTTTCAAAGAGATTAGTGGTGAGAACAGACCTGCCTATAAAAGGCAGCAAGGGTAGAAATATCCTTTTATAAGAAATTGCACATGCTAAATGGCTTATTTTGACTTTAAGTTCGGGATTGGATCTTGTGTTTTAGCATTCCTGGTTCCCATGAGCCCCTACATGTGGTTGAGCATGACGGCCACCCCCTTGGCCCAGTGCCCTCTCACCTGGGCAACTGGCATAAGATAATTAGTAGTCAACCTCTTGTTTTTCCAGGGCCATGTAGGGACCATGCAGGGATACTTACTGGGCTGTCTGAAGAGAGTCTCATGAAATGCAACCTTAGCACAAGACTGGGAAGGGACAGAGGGAGTGGCTTGGGCTTTTGAGCCATGCCGAATATCAAGGGAGAAAGAAAGGCCATGTCTGTGCTCTGCCTAATGAAACAAACAGAAGCTACTTGATGCTTAAAGTTAGGTCACTTGTGTAGTGTCAGTATCATGTGAATGGTGGGCCTATTTTCTCTTAAAGTACAAATAGAATACTTCTTGCTATATATGTATATATGTATTTAGAAGTAGAGTATGAACAGAGAGGGACTGTAGCATCAGCACATTATTTCTCAACCTGGACAGTCACCTCAGCAACTACCCAGAGGACAGAGTGAAGCTTTTTTTCCCCCCCATATTTTAGTGCCAGTGAACATATATAAAAATATATGTATTACTGATTTTCTTTAAGATATATGACAGAATCCTTCAAAAAAACCCCTTTCTCATTAAAAAAATAATGAACTCTCCAAGAACAAAGATACTGTCTGTGGCATAGAAAAGCTATGGAACAAAGAACCCAACCCCCGTTTCAACTCAGAGGCCAGGCCTGGGCAAGCTGCCCAATGAACAAGAGCTGAAACTGCCACACGACTCTTTTCTTTGACCACAGAGTTTGTGACCCTGGCTGCTGTCTGCTGCCAAACACAGACGGGGCCTTCTCTCTGGTGCTTCTTCTTTTTCTCTTCCTCACTCTCCAACCCCATTGAGCACTGCAAACCTTTTTGGAGATAGTCCCCGTCGCTTGTCTGGTGAGTGATCCTCATCTTTAAGCTCACCAGTTGTGTGGGTGTGAGTTGCCGATCCTTCAAGGGTGAGCACAGTGTACCAACTACATCAACTCTGTTTGCAGAGCAGAGTGCATGCAAAATGAGACTTCTGTCAATTACACTGGCTGGAACAACAATGGCCAAAAGAAAAAAATAATCCCCCTTTCATCTGTGGGAGATAAAGCCAAGCTAAAATCTCCTTTGCTCACTGAAACCCCAGTGCAAAAACAGTAGGCCTAAATTCTTGTTTAGGCCATTTTTCCCTAGTCTTGCCATTCGGAAATTCGGAGTAATCCAGTTGTTGCTGTTTTTAATTACACTGCCGTTTCACTGAATTTTGGCTTGCACAGATGAAAAACATATATTCATAAAGACAAGAGTCACAATTGGGAAATCCATAAAGATGAAAAACTTGATAGCCAGAGAAATGGAAAGGAGAGCATCTAATATTTACGAGGAGAGGTATTAGAATGATATAATTGAATCCATGCACCACAAAAGATGAGAATCATTTCAAAACAGATGTAAAGGAACTATTAAAAGGTAACCTAGTTTAAATGAAAAAGTAGTGAATTTTTTCTCTTTAAAACAGCTAAAAGTGATCCTGTGACCCTACATAAGCCAAATGGTGTCATAACAAAGAAAAACAGAAGTTTTCTATCCTACCCCAGAAACAGAACCTGTCAGCTTTAGTTCTGTCCAGCAGTCTTGGATTGGTATAACACCCATCTTAGGTTCCCCTCTCCCTTGTTATTTAAAGAAGCTCTTTTGCAAGTTCATTTGGCTATTAATATCAACAGAAATCAGGGGAGGAAACCCATGTAGATCATATCATGTCACTCAGAAACTATCTTCTCAATGACAAGTAGAGTGAACCAACTGAAATGGGCTGCTTGGTGACTGGCCATTTCTTGTTTAGCAGATGAATTTAAGAGCTAAGTGAGGAGGCAGTGGCCAAGATGAGAAAGTAGGTGGACATTCCCCTGTACTCGCGACTCTGTTCAACAGAACAGAGGTGTGCCAAAGGACTATATGAAACCAGTATCCCAGGAACACACCGAGTTCATGGGTGGCAGCCCATTGGAGCCACACCAACCTTTCCAACGGAGGCCATGGTTCTGTAGTCTCAATCTTTCAGCTTCCTCTGGCTGAAAGGCAGCAACAAAGGTGGGGAGTCTGAGTGAGTATGGCCAATGTCAGAGCCCAGAATCAGCAGCAGAGGATGATGATGAGTAAACTCACCAGATGGTGCCCATCTGGCTTTAGACTTTGCTTCTGAAGACTTTTACTTTAGTAGTCAGTCTTCTCTTGGTTTCTTCTCTCTTCTTCCCATGACTTCTGCAGGTGGATATGCTGGGTGGCAAGGAGAGCATTTACAGAGTTTCTGGTTCTAGTGCCTTCATTCTTCCCACCTTAGTAATTGAGTTTTCTCTTCAACCCTGATCTGGGTAGCCCCTTTAGCTGCTCTGAAGGTGGAAGTCGGCATTTCTCCATTTTGTGGGAAGGTGTCATCTCTGGGGGACAAGAGCAAGACGCTCAGCTTGTCCAATCCCGTTGATGCCTTCTTTCCAGTTTGTCTAAGGGCTCCAGAGATCTGATAGTTGATGAGAGACATTTTCTAAGAAGTCTTTGAGCCTACTGGCATCTAGAGATAGACATTGAGACTGCTGGCTTGCTAGCCTTCTTAGTGGTGGGAGTTCTTAGCAGAGAGTCTGTGAACATGCCCAAGGAAGTGGACAAGCTTCACCACTGTGGATGTAATGCAGCCTGGTGAAGTTCAGGCCCACAAAACACTGAAGGGAGGGTGGATTATGCTTGTAGCTGTATGGAGTCAGGCAGAAAACATTCAGATCTTTTAAAGATAAGGGCAAAGAGGGATCAAATCTTCAGTGTCCTAAGTAGGAAAACAGTCAAGCCACCACTTCCTTTTCCTCTGACTGCAGCCCCAAGCTTTTCCCTGGGCCACAAATGGGAAAGCAGACCTGGATCGGAATGGTGACTTACAAAAGGTCAGATCTCCCTCTCCCTCTTGCTGGTCTGATTCTTCAGTGGAAGTGGCCAAGTTTTGGCTAAAGAGAACATTCAGTTCAAAGCTCTTAGAAAAGCTATTGAAAGTCAATTTGAGGGTGGAGGCAGAGGATGAGAGAGAAAGGGACTGGTGGGGGGAGGCCATACAGACAAGTTTTCAAACAAGAAGTACACTTTTCAGTACCATGAACTGTGCTGCAGTTGAGCAGTCTAGCCCTCAGGAGCCAAGGCTCTGGGCAGGTACTGGTGATCCATCTGTCCTCTCTGTCCTCTCTTAAATCTGCCTCCCATCCACGTCAGCTCTGGTGTCACCCTGCCCTCTAATGGCAATAGCCATTGGCAGAAAATACAGTCTCCCAGGGAGAGAGGGTTTGGGGAAAGAAAGCAGTGACTCCCCATGGGCTTGCAATTTTCACTTTATTCTAGTTACTGTTGGTCTCTTCAGGGATTGCTGTTTGTTTTTATATTTTTTAAGAGGCAAAACCCTAGCAATTTTTTTTGTTTTTGTTTGTTTGTTTGTCTTTTGTTTTCCCAGATACTCTTACCTCTCTAAACTTCACGTGGCATTAGGTGAGTAAACGTTTGCATGGCTGGTATACAGTGCAGTGCTATAAACAAGCACAACTTGACACTGTGCCACAGGATCATCACAGATTTAAAGAAATACAACAGCATTCAAAACACAGATAAGGGCCACAGCGGGGAGCAGAGTTTGAAAGTGCCATGGAGGGTCAGATAGGGAGGCAAAGAAAAGAAAGGAGGAAAAGAGAAAAAAAAAAAAAGCCTAGCAAATAGAACTCAAGAACATCTTCATGACAGACTGTGCATCAATAGAGGAAATTCCCCAAGGCACTGCAGAGAAGTAGTGCAGAGTTAAAACAGGCAGAAGATTTCTGAGAAAGGGAGTGGGGTGGGGGTGAGGAAATGGGGGCTTCCAAAGCTTCACTGCGTGTGAAAATAGATGGGCTTGACTTTCCCGGAAAGTATCTTGGGCACTTGCACAGAGATGATCTCTGCCATCATTTCTGGAAAGTCCACGCTCACCATGTGGGACTTGATTAGCAGGTCAAAAGTGAATTGATGCAGCTCTCGTGCAATCTGCAGGAGGACAGTAAGAGAGGGAGAAAACAGGGTTGACAAGGAGTTGGCTTCTTGTCAGGGTCTATCCCCACATTCTTTGATTTCCTCCTCTTTCCTTCCATGTCCTTGGGCCTCCGTGTGTGTGTGTGTGTGTGTGTGTGTGTGTGTGTGTGTGCACGTGTGCGTACACACATATGTGCACTAAATTGTCTCCAGGGAGTCATCGAAGGCTCCCAAGAGATCTCTTACACCATTGCAAGCTCTCTGACTCAAGACTGCGTGTTCCTTCTCCTCAGCATAGACACACACACACACACACACACACACACACACTCGCTCTCTCATACACACACACAAACGCACATGACTCGAGGAAGAGGGGGAAAACATCCAGGTCTGTTTTGTCTGCGTAGAGAACTTATCTACTCTAAGCCCCTTCTCTGAATCCCAACTGCTCTGTTCTCAACTCCTCCACCTCTTTCACAACATCCAGCTGGGACACTGTGACCTGTGTTCCTTTCTTCTTCATTGAATTTTCTTCCTGGACCACACTCAAAGCCAGAGGGGAATGGAAGCACCTCCGAACAGGTGGTGCCAGACCTTAGAAGAGCATATTATCACTTGGCTCTATCAGGCTGCTCTCCCTGACAAAGCACCCTCCATCGTTTGCTTACAGGCTGCACAGAGTCCAGGAGCTTGGTGAGCTGGTAGAAGCGCCTTGAGCAGGATGTGGGATTTTTTCTCTTGCATGCAATGATACGATCAAGTTCCTTGATGTAGTTCATTCGAAGTTCATCAAAGAATTTTTGATTTTTCAGCCCATCCACTGGAACTGATGTGGGATGAAGACAGAATGGGGAGGGGAAGCATGCCCACGAAGGAGCATTAGATAAAGCACCAAGTTTTCTGACCACAAACTTGACCCCCACCCCCACAGGGAGAGAACCATCTACTTGGTTTCCTGTCACTTGAGGCCTATATGCCTGGGACCTTTAGGAAGTCTGCTAGGAAGGTCTTAGGGAAAAGGCTAGCTGGACCCAGTGTGTAGGGTATCAAGTAAATAAAATTTAATGAGCTTTTCCATTCTCTAGACTTCTCATCTACACATTTCTTAGGACCTATGGTTTTACGCTGTTCACAGTCTGGCTCTGAATTAGAAAATTAAAACACGTGGTCTTGAATATCAAATTTTGTCTCCTTTCTCCCTCATAGAGGCTAAGCACTCTGCTTAGAAGAGACATTAAAGAAATATTCCTTGGCTGCCAAATAAGCCCTTTCTGAGTTGCTTACACAGAACTTCTCTTTTTGGCAGAAGAGGAAATTCCTTCCAGGAGGCAATCCCTTCTGCCCTACAAGACATATAAGGTGGTCCTTGCCTGTTTCTATGGTAGAAGCTATGGAAAAATTCAGAGACCTGCTAAAACCAGACAAAAAGGCCTTGTACCAGAAAGAGATTGGGGGTAGGTGGGGATCTAATGGAGGTTGAATTATAGCAAAGAAATTGGTCTCTAGCCATGAAATTCATCCTTGTTAGGAAAAAGGATGCTAAGGGAGAGTGGAGGAGGGAAGGTGAAAGAAGAAGGGAAATGTTCAGGAGCTGGCTTCTTCCCAATAATCCTTTAATGAAAAAAGCAGCTTCCCTCTGATCCCCTATGCCCCTAGGGGCATTCTCTGCCCTTCCAGGCACTTACTAATGCTAAAGAGCAGCAGAGCCTTCATGCACAGAAATTCCTGGGGGGTGATTTGGAGCCATCCAAATTCTTGAGAGAGGTGCCTCATTCGGACACACTGGCTGTACATCCGGGACTTGTGCATGCGGTACCTGGGAAGGAAGCACAGAGAAAAAAAGAGGAGTAAGGAAAGGCTTACAATAAACCCAGAGAGAATATCTGTGGTTGCCCTCCCCTTTCCAAGTTCTCCAAGAAGAGCTTGCTGTTTCTCTTGCTGGTGCTTCAGTGACAGGAACAAAGTTGTTCTTTTTTCTCCAAAATCATGATATCCTGATAACTACTCATCTTGCCTGGCCAGGATATAGATTACCACATGGAAATTCCAGGTCCCCGTGGTCCTCCTGTTTCCTGGCACAAGGACAGGAAAGCCTAACCAAATGAATACAATGGGACTGGCACATGGTCTCCCTGACTAGTCCTAAAATCTCAGCTGCAGCCAGAGCCAGAACCTGCCTCCCAGACATTCAAACTTGGAGGATTTCTAGGAGACAGGCCTTAGAAATCAAGTCTTAAAATAAGGACATCAGGATTCCCAAGTGACCACACTTCCCATATTAGAAATTTAATCATTTCTTTAAAAACTCCCAGAAAAGGAGATTCCCCATTGTCCCTTTAAATGAGTTCCAATGCTTATCAAATCAGCCAGAAAATATTTCTGAATGTCAAATCTAAATGTCCCCTGCTGAAGCGGAGCCTACTCCCTCATATACTGGCTGTTCCTTATCACAGTTTGGGAGTTATAAACACGTGTGAGCTGCTTTTATTATAGTGACTTGTGAAAACATCATCACATTATCACCTATAAATTATATAGGGAAGTGACCAAGGCTTGGACAGATTCTCGAGGGGAGCAACCTCTCTGTTCCATGACTGGCCATGACAAGCCCATAAGAGAAGATACAGCATCCTCCTGCTAGCAAACCTTCCTGGTTTTCAGCACTTCAGAAATTGTGTGTGTGTGTGTGTCTGTGTGTGTGTGTGTGTGTGTGTGTGTGTGTGTGTGTGTGAGAGAGAGAGAGAGAGAGAGAGAGAGAGAGAGAGAGAAAGAGAGAGAGAGAGAGAGAGAGAGAGAGAGAGAGAGAGAGAGAGAGACAAAGAGGAGAGGGAGAGAGAGAAATTGATTTTATATCTTGTGGAGAAAGGAAAGGGAATTTGACACTCACTTAAGTGGTGAGGAAAAAGCCCTCCCAGATTGGGTCTGAAGCCTGTGGTTTGACATTTTGGTCCCCAAACCACTAGCCTTGTTCACAGGTTGAGCAGGCCTGGTACTGGCTGGGTGGAAGCTCAGCACCCTATCTCAGAGAGATCTTGGATGGTAGAGAAAGAGGGAAAGGAAGGGGCAGATAATGTAGAAATATTCGATGCAGGCTGGAACCCAACTGGAAAAATGAAGCATTTAGATAGTATCACAAGTCAACTGACCAAAACAATGCTGCTCCAAGCTCTTTCGCCCTAAGGAATTTTTAAATAAGATTTGCTGAGCCTTAGGGCATGGCCTTGCTCTGGTCTGTCTGTGCTTCCAAGCCTCTGTTGATGACAACACTGCAGTATTTTTACCATTGAAATTGTAATCCTGACATGAAGGATTGCTCTAATACTGCTGCAGACCCCAGGAACAGAGAAGGTGTAGAAAGGAGGGGAGAAAGGCAAGGGAAGGAATTCAAAGGGAAAAGGAATAAGACCTGAGGAGGAAAGAAAGGAATAAAGTGCAGAAGGTAGAAAGCAAGGGGCAGGAATGGAATTCAGGAGGTGAGCAGAAGTAGGTGGGATTAAAAGAGAATGGAGAAGTGGGGAGACGAACATTGGAAATAAATGATGGAGCACAGTGCCTGGCACATAGTAATTGCTCAAAAAATGGAAAGTGCCATTATGATTCTATTCACTATTCTACAGATGAGGAGAATAAGCCTCAGAGAAGTTCAGTAATTTACCCAAGGTCACACAGCTAGGGTTCAGGTCCATTACCCTCACAAACTGTGTTCTCCACAAAGAGAGGAAGAGAAAAGAAGAAAGCAGGGTTGATGACAGGGTTTGGTGTCAGAGAGGTCAGCAAATGGGTTGGCCCAGAGTCCCTGTCTTTTTCTTTGGACCTCCGTTTCCCCATTGGTACCTTGAGGAGGCTAGCAGCAACTGGTGGCTTTTAACTGGAGAGGTACTGCTCCCTTAGTGGGTGCTAGAAATGTGTGGGGGCAGTTTGGGCTGTCACAGTGACTAGGATCCTATTTGGTATTTAGTGGGCAGGTACCAGGGCAGTTAAACACATTCCAATATGCAGGAATGTGCTAAAAGATGAAAAATGTCAACAGCATCCCTGTTAAGAAACATTGGTTTAGATAATTCTAGGGACTTTAAGAGCTCTAACATGGCGGGTTCCTATAAGAGGAAGGGGGTCTGCTGTTTCAGGAGCCCTGGGGCTTGATATAGGACCCTGACTCTGTGGGGAATCCTGTGGTACCTTTTGATGAGGTACATGGAAGTGGACCAGATAGCTGAGGTAGGGTGTCACATATTTACACAGATGTGGAAAAGGAAATGAAGATTTAGAAAATAGCCAATTATCACCTTGCAAAGGTTCAAAGGTCTTCAGGCTCTGGATGGGGAGGGTAGTGCAGGTGCCCAGTAGTTGATTTAATCGCTGGAGGGCAGCAAGAGGGTGGGTTGAGAGATGAACAGGAAGAGGGCTTTTTAAGGCCTGCTCCAGAAGATGGCATCATAGGTAACTCTTTGGAGATCTGGAAACCACAAAGCAGGTTGTGCCAAAAGCTCAATGGTTATTCTTAGCTTCTCGCTACCAGAGCTGGCTGAGTTGGAAGAGGGCAGCTGGGGACGCCTATTTTCCCCCATATGGCACTGCTGTACTGGAAGGAACCACTGGACTGTAGATTTTATTTTAAGGCTCTTCTGGGTTAAAGGGCTAAAGGGGAGGGAAGGTCAATTCCTTCCTGACCAAAGGGATTCTCTGTGGTGAGACTAGCTCAAAGTTCTTGGGAAGATTTTTTCTGGCCAGCTCCATTCACAATGCCACAAGGGACCTCAAATAGCAGACACAGAACAGATTATCATTGTTAGGAAAAGAGAGTATTGGAAAGGTACTTCTTTTTTATTTCTTGCCCATTATGGGACAGACATTTCACATCCACTAGCTCCTATTTTAGTTGTCATAACAAAACCATTTAAGAAAGATTTATTTTATTAACAGATTAGGAAACTGCGGATCAGGGAAGGTAAGGGTCTTACCCAAAGACAATGATGTAGGAAATAACAGAATAGAGGTTTCAGTTGAGGAAAGTACAATTTTAAACCCTGAGCTCTTGGCCAAATTCATGAAGGGTAAATAGAGCCGGTGGCAGGGCAAGCATTTATTAAAACTGTTTTTAAGAGAAGGGAAGTGGCTGGGCCAAGGTCACATGGCCAGAAAATGATGGAGCTGCACTTCCTCATCACTTACCATCAGGAGGCAGTATAAGAGCTAAGAGTTACAGAGCCATACTTTGAATTCTGTTGCCAACATGCACTAGCTGTTTGACGTTGTTGGGTAAGTCACTTTATTTTGTTGAACCTAATTTTCCCCATCCATTAAAAAAATTTTTTTAAAGGGGAAATCAAGTTCTCATGAGTGCTCAATGAGAAAGGATTAGGAAAATATCTAGTATGGTCCTGGCACAAAGGAGTTTCTCAACAAATGGTGACTGGCAGTAGCTTTTGATGGTAGCATAAGGGACCAAAGGAACTTCAGCCCTCACAACTAGAGTCTCTCTGTTCACTCCCTATGTTGCTCAGAGTGAAGAAAAAGGATCCTGACATGAGGGTCTGAGATAAGGTAAAAGCAGGTCAGAAGCACTGCCAAATTACCAGGATTGAGTCTTGATTGGGAAAAGCGACAGCCTTCCCCTGTTCCCTCCTACCAATTGGCCTTTCAGCCAGGCAAAGCCACCTCAGATTGAGCAGGCTGGCTGGGCTTCTACTGCCTCACCTAAAGGTCAAATGAACCAACTCTCACCATTACTTACATTACCATCATCACCACCAACGAGGTCTGTGTTTATGTGAGTTCTGGACCCATAAGCACTTACTCATTGAAAACCAGGTCAGGGGCAAAGTAGAGCATCCTGGAGTTGACATTGGTGAAGGACCGCCAGCCCATGGCAAACACCATAAGCCCCATCCAGGAGTACTGAATGATTGCCATCTGGTCGTCCACGTGCAAGTTGCGGAAGCCTGGAGATAGGGCAGAGGCAGTGGTCAGACTGAGCACTGATGGGCTGAGTGAAGTCTGGGACTCTGCTGGGCTGAGAATTTCTGGCACTTGGGCTGCCCTTGAGGAGCCCCAGGGGCCATCAATGCTGGGGAGCAGGAGGGGAACAAACTATATGGTAGGGATAACACTCCGTGCACTCCCTACTTCATTGAGCTGCTCAAAAGAAACAGAGGCAAAAAGTGCACTGTCTATTGGAAGAGAATAATAATCTAACACTTACTGACTGCTTACAATGAATTAACTCTTTTCTAAGCATGTTACTTATATTAATTCATTTATTTCTCACAAGAATCCAATAAAGTGTATACTATTATTGTTCCCATTCTGTGAATCAATAAAAGTGAGTCACAGAAGGGTTGAAGAACTTGTCCAAGATCATAAGGCTAGTAATTGGCAGATCAAGTTCCAAAGCCAGTCTGATTCCAAAGCCTTGATCTTCAGAAAGGCTCACTGCCTTTCCAAAGACACAGTGTAATAATCATTTCTCTCACATGAACAGCACTTTTCACTTTACAAAGCTCTTTTCTAGCTATAATCTTGTTTGTACCTTCTAACAACCCTGGGAAAGGGATACTATTACATATCAGCATATGGTGGAATGCCTTTGACAGCCATGCCTTCTCCACACCACCTTCAGGTTCCATCTCTTTTCTCTGACCCTTTTCCTGCCTCCCACTTCCTCTCTATTGTTTTCTATTCAATAAATACCTGGCCCTGCTAGTTTCCTACTCTACTGCCATTCCTGCCTACTGCCATTATTATACACAAACAGGCCCTTTATGACCTGCTTTCTCAGACTAATTTCTTACCATTTGCCTTCTCATAATTTAGGTTCTAGCTATTCTGAAAAACCCACAGTTTGCTGAACATACACACACACACACACACACACACACACACACACACACACACACATCATGCCTCTAAATCTCTGCTATCTCTGCACAGGCAGCTGCCTTTCCCTAGAATGCATTCTTCCCTCCCCAGGCTTTCCATCTGATAAACACCTACCCATCTTTCAAGTCTTCACTGAAAGGCTACCTCCTCTGTGATGCCTCTTCCAACTCATCCAGACAGAAGACCTAGTGATTCTTCTCTTACCATCTTGCTGAATCTTAAGTAGCTCTGTCCAATTATAGCACTCATTACACTGTACTGGAATTTATCTATGCACATATCTGTCTCCTCTGTAAGACTTATAACTTTTTGAAGACAGGGACCATTCCCTTCTTATTCATCTTTACCTCTCTAGTATATAACACAGTTCAGATATTTGAGTAGGCGTTTAAGAAATATTAATTAGACTTAGGATTCTCATTATTTTCATTTTATAAAATGAGAATTATAGATGATCTCCAAATTACCTCCCTTAAGCTCAGATAACAGAGGCTCCCAGATGCTGCCTCCACATAGGTAGAACAGATATGTATGCTCTCCTGGAGGTTTCCAAATAGTTGGATACTTAAAGCATCACCTCAGAGCTCATCCCCTACCAGTGCCTCATTTATCTTCTCCCTAACAGATCCAGAATTATCTGAAATTTTGTCTTACTTACCTTATTAGGAATGCTTACATGAATTTGTATAATGCTTCTAACTTTCCTGATGATGACCTCATTTAACCCTCACAATTACCCTAGAGTGTGGGCAATGTGACACTTATTTTGTCAACAAGGAATCTGAGGGCCAGAGAAGTTAACTGACTTCCCCAAGCTCATACAGTCTGTATGTGGCTGAAATGGGACTAGAACCCAGGTGTTCTAATTCTCTTCTTCAGTGCTTCTCCCATACTACTGCTGAACAACACAGCTCAAGAACTACCAAGGTCATGAGTTTTTTCTTAGCCATAGGCTCAGGTCTGAAGTCTACACTATCTAGACACATTGTTCTGTTTGGTTGGTTCTTGACACACACACCCCCTATTTACCCTTTTTTCCTTTAGGTTCCAAGCCTACCAGACATCAGGATGCTAGAGTTCCTCACATCACCACCTTTGACTGCAATCTTAGTTCCCAGGCGTGTGCCTCACATCTTCACAGGAGCTAGTCTGCTAACAGACTAGCTGGAGCCTCAGACCCCAGAGTATTTCCTGCCTGAAGCCCTTCTGTAGCACAGAATACCTGGGACTGATTCTTTCCAGTAGGAGACAAAAAGCCAGGGTCAAGCATGGAACATCAAAGAATCTCTTTGGGAGGGGCCCGGGAGCTTGAACCCTGAACCCCTGGGGTGGGAGGCAATGGGAATCAAGGAAAGCCTTGGTTGGTGAGTGTGTGAATATGAGGGTGCATGGGGGGATGAGGATTAAACTGTACAAATACCAAGGAAGCCGTCAATACTGATGATTTTTCCTTCCCTGAGATGCCAGAGAACTAAAAAAGAGGAGAAAAAGGGAAAGCTTAGTTTGGCTGTAATACTAATTAACAGTCCTTAGTGAGAGCTGCTTAGAACTCAAGCCTAATTACTGTATATGCATCAACAACATAGCTGCTTCAAAGGCTGGGCATTAGAGAACAGAGTTAGGTATTGTAATCAGATTAGACCTATAGGAAAATTAGCCCGCTAATGCCCATCCTTTGAAGCAGCCTGCTCAGATAGTACGGCTATCAAGGGATGACTTGAGGAAACAGTAGTTCCAGTCTACAGGTTTCCTTCAACATATATTCATTCACTCAACACCTATTTGGCGCTGCATTAGGCTGTTTTGGAGAAACAGAGAGAAGTCATGGTTTCAGGTTATGAAACACACAAAACAGGTTAGGGAGCAGAGGCTAACCTGAGATTCTGTTTTCTCACTAGAATCCAATCAACATCATTTCTTAGCAATCTTCAGTAGACACCTATAGTCTCATGTCTAGTCTGGAAGAACATACCCAAAGAAAGGTCAATTAGGAAATATTTGCTGCTTTATTGCACCTGACAGCTAAGGTCTTCAAAGAAGACAATTCATCTTTGGGACCCATGAATGAGCTTCTAGGAAAAACTAGTGGCAGCTTAAAATGATTTTAGTGGTTTAGCACTCAAGCTTGATAATAATGACCCACATTTACGGAGCATCTTCTATGTTTCAGCTATTATACTAGATGCTCTTTATACCTAATTTCTGTGCTGATAACCATCTGCAAGGTAGCAATTGTTCTACCATCTCTACAAATGAGGAAACGAGTACTGCAGACATGTGGTTTGCTCAAAGTCACACAACTAGCGTATAGCTAAGATTCCAAGCCAGATACATCTGATTATAAATATACTGTGTACATACAGTCTACTCACCCTCCCTCAATAGTTATCATTTACTAAGGTACCAGGTGCTGTAGTAGGCAATTTACATATATCATCACTATCACAGAAAACTTCACAACAAAATTGATCTGAGTAGGTACTTAGCACAGTGCCTCTCAAAGGACAGGAACTCAATGTGTTCAATGAGCAAATAACTTGAATTAGTAGGTGATTATTGATAACATGAATAACAGTTCTAATGAATGTGGTACTTGGCTTTCTTTTGAAGCTATTCTTTAAATTACTCAGGGTCAGAGATCATTTCCTTAGACAAGCTAGATGGTGAACTGATATTAACTTGCAGACTTGTTAATGTAAGGAAAGGGCTTCCAACCCTGGAGGTTAGGCTCAGGAAATCCAGTGGCTCCCAGTTATACAAATTGTGCCATAATGCTTTGCACCAGGTTATTGTTAAGACCATCAAACTAGAACTCAGAGGGTTTGAGCCCAAGCTCTGGCTGCATTTGTTAAGTGACCGAATAGAACAAGTTAATTAACCTCTCTGAACCTTATCATTGAAATGGGAGTGAAAGTCCTTATGATTCATAGGACTGCTATGAGGATTAAGTGGAATCATATATAAGAAAAGGTTCTATCCTATAAAGTGAGACACTAAGGTGTCTGGCAACTGCTTGGAAAGATTAAACTGAATCTCTGTTAGACACATGACATCAAGACACCCAGCTGAATAAGTGATAAGAATTAAAGCAACTTTTTCTTTTCTTCCTTTTTTTTTGTATTTTTTTCTTCCCTGTGTGAACTCTCTGTTTTCGGTACAGTGTATATGCAGCCAGAGTCCTTGGGCCTTCTTCCCAGGGATCTAATTGGCTAGTCAACCTCAGCTTTCCAAGCTAGGAAGGTGTTAGGGACAATCTGGTAGCTGTAACTGGGCCTTGTGAGTTGGAAAGACAAAAAGGGGGCTTGACAGTCAACATGCAATGTCTTCCAAGGCAGCAAGTCCACATTATGACCCAACTGGCCTTGGATAAAGTCTTGGTCCCTCACTGTAAAGCCCGAGGCTAGAGAACTACAGTGGTACTACACAGACTATGGGTAGAGTTGGATGAGGAGGGGATTTGGAGTTAGGAGGGGACGTGGGCTCAAGTTCTGGCCCTGATACCTTCTGAATGTGCAACTGTGGGCAAACACATCACCTCTCAGAGCTTCAGTGTATTTATCTATAAAACAGGGAAAAGAATCCCTACTTTACAGAATTCTTATGAGGATCGAATGAGGTACTACATATGAAACTTCTCTGTTCACCATAAATTCACATCTGATTGACAGTTATTATTAAATGGCAGGTTAATCTTTGACTCCACAAGGAGAGGTTTGGTTGTTGATGTTTCAAAAGAATCTTTCAGTCATGGAAGTTTAGGATTAAGAGAACCCTTAAAGAGTTTATGTTTCTCTTGTTTCCAAACTGTGTTCCCTGGAGCCCTAAGATTCTGCAAGAGTGATCTGAGGCTTCTCTAGGGGTAGTGAGGGAGAGGCACTGGCTTTAAATCAACCAGCTCCACTTGGATCTGTGTACCATGTTTTTGAGAAATAAAGAGTTTGGCTGCTAAAGGAACATTTGTGAATCGTTGGACAGAGAATCTCTGGGGCTTCTTTAAGCTCCAATATTTTAATAATCAGATCTTTCCAAACAACAGATGGCCAAGAGAGGAAGTGAATTCCCCATCACTGGAGGTATCCATGCAGAAGTTAGAAAAACACTTCATATTTCTTTCACTATCACCTAATGTTTCCTTCCACTATGATGATGCTAAGGTAGCTTAATTTATTTCTTTTTTCTTTTTACTTTTTTGGTCGCATGGCACAGCTTGTGGGATCTTAGTTCCCTGACCAGGGATCGAACCCATGCCCCAAGCAGTGAAAGCATGGAGTCCTAACCACTGGACTGCCAGGGAATTCCTTAAGGTAGTTTAAAGAGCACCAAGAGTTCCTTGAAGTAAAACTGGAAAACCATCAATTTAGTCCAAACCACTTTTCACACATTGTACAGATGGAAAAACTGAGACCAAGAAAGGGAAGGGATCACATAATGAGTTACCAGCAGAGCTAAGACTAGAACCTAACTGTTTTGACTCCCAACCCCATGTTCCTTCTATCATACCATATTATAAGAGTTCCCATGGTATGGGTTCCAAGTAATATTAAAGACAGAATATCAGTTAGGCTCAAGATTATCTTTGGGGTGAACCTGTGTGTGTACATATAGAAGAGCATCTTAAGGCATATAAGGGTATGTCTATGTGATCCATGATTATGGGAACATTTGCTGACTAAATCTGTGGGTTGAACATAGAAACATGGTCGCTGTGTGCTGATGTGAGTCATGTGGGATACTCAATAATGTTGCTTTTCTCCTTGATTTCTGAGTTTCCTTATTTTTAATGTAGGAATTTCTACCAATCTCTTCCCTCACAAGGTTATGGTGAGGATTGCATGAGTTAATGGATGGGAAGTAAACAGGCATGGTGCTTGGCCCAAAGAAGTCTTCACTAAATATGACCTCCCACATTCCATGCCCCCACTTTCCTTACCAGGCAAGGCCTTGGCCCACTTGACCACGTGTACAAGCTGTCTTTCACCCAGTTCATTGAGGCTAGAGAGTAAAGCTGCAAAGGAGTCAGGTTGGTTGTTGTCATGTCCAGCACACACCACACCTGGTTCAATGGCTTCCAGGACATTCAGAAAGATGGGCTGACACTCATAGCCTTCAATATGTGACACTGTCAGCTTCTGGGCTGACTCCTCAGTGGGGTTGGTGGCACTGGAAGTCTCCCCTTCCTCCTGTAGTTTCAGATTCCCAAGTTTCTTCAGCTTCCGGGCTATTGGGAAAGAAGGGAAACTTGGATTTATTATCAGTGGCCAAAAACACACAGCACAGCTACCCTGTTAGAAAAGCTGTTTGAGCTAAGAAAACAAGGATGTTCATTCTCCCTAGTCACAGACTCTAAACTCCTTAAGGACAAGTGCTCCGTTTAAACACTGGTTAAATGAATGATTCATCATTCTAAATTCCTCCTAACTCAAACTTTCATATCTTGCTTTCTCTGTGATCCTCTTGCCAGACAGACCTAGTATATCCTTGGATTGGACTCTGCCTAAATGCAGTCTCCACTATTCATACCTTGGATCTTCAATTAAATCATTTACTAATATATTCATGATTCACTCATTCATTCATTCAACAGACATCCATTGTTAGGCCTTTGCTTTTGGGTGGCGAAAAGAACATAGGCCCTAACCCTGTTTGGTAGAGGAGAAATAAACGCCCGCTAACAATTCTAACAATTAGAAAATGTCAAACTGGTGAATGTTACAACAGGAGTATTAACAAAAGAGGAAGAAGAACAATCTCTCTGCATAGGTGAGGTCAGGAAATGTTTATGGTGATATATGACCTGGACCTCGAAGAATAGTGAGGATTTCACCAGGCAGAGAGGAATGGAAAGGGCATAAACAAAATCACTGAGTGTTTAGGGGTAAAAGAGACCAGTGTGGCTGGAGTGTATATTGTATATGTGGGGAGACTGGCTGTTTATGAGGTTGAAAACAAAGGTGGGGTTTGACTTTAAAGGAGCATGTATATCATATTAAGAAATTTGGGCTTTATCACATAGATGATAGGCAAGTATGGAATGTTTTAAATCAAGGGAATGTTGTACTTGTGTCTATGTCTATCATGTCTAGCAAACTGCTAGGGAAGGAGACTAGAAAGGCAGATCTGTTGGAGAAGGACTAGACTTATCATCCCACTTTGGGGTCAATGAATGGGAATTTTTTGGTGTTGCAGCATTTCTCACTTCAACTATAATAGTCCCAGGTATTGTCAGACATTTACACTCATAGTTGAACATACACTGTAACACATATATTGATTTTCATCTTTAGCAAAGGGGAGAGAGAGAAGCTGAAGTCTGAAATCCCCAGTTGTATCAAAGAAATAACAGAATGTCCCTACCTTTATAATCTGCCTGTAAAACAGGAACCATCCATTAAAAAGGATGATAGAAATAACATTATTTAAAAAAAACAAGAATAATCTAAAACTCAAACCTTATGAACCATCCTCCCCCTGTGCTCTCATACACACAATTTACAGGTCCTTGGGCATCCTGATGTTTACTTTGTGCTATTTTCCTTAGCATTTATATTGGCAGAAATATAAATAATTGAAAAGGTCATAACTCTGAGATCTAGCATAGGCAGTTGCACCAGGACAGACCATAAACCACTTTATCTCTAATCCCTTTAAAATAATAATAAAATTTAAAAGGTATAAAACAAAGAGAGAAGCTGATTGCTCAATTTTAATGGATAAATACAACAAAACCTGTTGCTGATCTGTTTCTGGCTCCTGCAAAAAATGATACTTATCTGGAACTGACTCTCAGCTCTAATTAGAAAAATAAGTCTTGCAATGCAAACTCCAATCATAGTACAACTCAGTAAATCAATGAAAGAATGAATCACATGTTTGAATCAACAACCAGGGTAGAGGAGGAGAAAATAGAGGGTTTGGTGGTGCAAGAAGAGCCCAGAGAAGAACTCAGGGTAAAATAACAAGGAAGCCTGGAAAATCAACACAGAGTTCAAGATGACCTTGTCCAACAATCATTTCTGCAAGGTTTGGGCACAGCCAGTAATGAGATATGCACACCCACTGTCAACTCCCACCTCCCATCAAGGGCACAGGCTGGAGGTATGGGCAGGACTAAGCTCATCTTGTCCCAGAGCTACTGGCCTAGCCCCTAAAATTTTTTGTCATCTGGGGAACCCATTGCTGACATGGGCTCAAGTAGGCAGCTCCACAGACTGACAGTGACTTCTGGATCTGCTCCCCTGGTACAGGTTCTAGAGGTAGACATTCTCTTCCCCATCACTGGTACTTTCTGACCTTGGGCTCAGAAGTTGCCAGGCCATGTAGTCCCCCTTTCAGCCTGGGAGAAGACAGATATAATTAGCCTTATGCCTGAGGGAACTAAGAGATATAAGGTTAAATATTTTTTCTGAGCCTTCTATATACTTCACTTCATAAACATATTATATCACTTAATTCCACAATGATCTTAGGAGGTGAGGAATATTTCCTATCTCTGTTTTGCAAGTGAGTAAACTGAGGTAACACAGCTATCAAGAAATAGAACCTAAAAATCTTAACTTAGTCTGACTATAAAGCCAATGCTCTTTCTACTATATCATACTGCATCCCCAAGGAGTCTGAAGCCCTAAACCCTACTTCTAGCCTAATAGAATTGAGGAGTAGGGCTAGGGTTATATTCTCCCTGCCTTCCACCCTCACCCGTGACTCTAAACTTCAGTAACTAGCATCAAATCCAGAAAGGAAAAGGCAGAAGCTATGAGACTCCTCTAGTCATTTGCCCAAAGTAGAAATAGGTCTGGGAACTACAGTGGCTTAGAGATTCATAGCATGATGAAATAGGAAGGGTCATTAGAACTCATCACATCCAGGGGGTTCACAGAATTAATATACCTCATTGTCTACACAAGTAATACAGTGTGTGTGTGTGTGTGTGTGTGTGTGTGTGTGTGTGTGTGTGTGTGTTTATAGGAGAATGGTGGGAACTCTGGTGAACTGAAGTGAATGCTTTACCACCTTCTTGCCCCTGCAATGCATGTGCACATAACACACACACATATACATACTCCTAGAAGGCGTTCATATAATATTTTAAATTTTTCCTAAAACTCGTCTGTATCCCAAAGTTGAATTCAGGCCTTAGCCATTATTTTGGGACTTCTGTTGTTAATCCAACATTTCAAGTCAAGGATGGAAAGCCTGAGGTCAGAGTGAGTGTGGTCACCTACTGGCAGAGCAGAGACTAGAACCGGGCTCTTATTCCTAATCCAGAGTTCCCTGTACCATACCAGCTCTTTTTCTGAGTAAGTAAGTCATTTCTACTCTATCTCAGTACCTGCCTCTCTAAACTCAAGATTTGCACTGTCCAACACAAGAGCCACTAGACGCATGTGGCTACTTAAATTTAAATTAATTAAAATTAAATAAAATTAAAAATATAATTCTTTAGGCTCACTAGCCACAGTTCAAGTGCACAAAAGGCACATGTGGCTTATGGCTGCTACAATGGACAGTACAGTTACAGAGCATATCCTTCATCTCACAAAGTTCTATGGAATACTGTTGTGAATCTAGACTGTTCTCTGGGGCATCTGTCCCATTTGTCATGCCCTACTCATGCTATTGATTAAAAAACAAATCCAAATGAATTTTATATAGAAGAATCCATGGGTTTTTCAAAAAGGTGGAACGACACAGAGAGGAATTGGTGCTGGTGCAATCAGCGAGGTATGCTCTGTCACCTTGACTCTCCCACCAATGACTCAGATCTCAGTGGGCTGATGACTTGTGGACCTAAGCAAACTCATTACAAGCAAGATCAATATGTGCAGAAACTGTGGGGAGAATCCATCAACCTAAAATAATTCCCCTTCTCTGCATAGTGCTAATGAAAACTTGGCTGGTATTTTCATATCCTCCTCCTCTAGACCTATATGGCATCTGCTTGAGAAAGAGAATCCGTATTCCCACTTGCCTCCAGGACCTGGGTAACCTGCTGTCCCTGCGGCCACGGTGGCCCAAGCTGCACCAGGTGTTCTGGCCTCTCTGCCTGAAGAGGGTGACTGTACTGAACATAATTGAAATCAGATTCCATTCATTCTGCCGGGGGATCCTCTGTTCTCTCTGTGCAGCAGAGGCCAGCATGTTGCTAGACGACTTGGAATGCTGGACAATGAGGCTTGCTAGTCTCAGCTGTTACTCAATGCCCAAGGCCTCGTTTTCATCCATGAAGGCCGCCCCCACACCCCTCCTGTCTCCTGCACCTGAGCCCCAGAGTCATATCTAACTCTTTCATGTGAGGTACAGGCTTGTCAGGCCCCTGTGTTACCGCAGAGACCCATTGGTTTGCTCAAATTGAGTGATGAAGCCAGGATAAAGGGGACAGTATAGGTTGATAGTTCTAATGGTGTGTGAGTTGCTTTGCATCTCATCACTGTCTTTCAATCGTAGGTCAAAGCAGTGACAAGAAAGGGACATTGGCAAGGCACATCCTTGTCTGTACCTGATCTTTAGGGGAAGAGAGCCCTTGAAAACATGCCTGGATCCTGCTGCCTGGACCTTATAGGGAGCTGACTTTTCAGCATAGTGGCATTAGACCCCTATGAGGGCTGTCTCTACAGCAACAGAGAAAGATTTTTCCAATCAGGTTCAATGGTACATCCCTCAGGAGAAGTAGATGTGATTAATCTGTAGCTTCTATAGCCACTATGACCATTAGGCACTATTCCAGCCTCATTCCTTGCTACCTCAAGACAGAGGTTTTCTCATCCTTGGGCAGGGGAGAGGCAAGGTGCGGTAAAGTTTACAAATTCTTAGAAAATTCAAGTTCCTCTCCCCAAGGTCAAGGATGTTTCTCTTCCTTGAATCTCACCATGGAGTTTGAAGGATAAAAGAATCATTTCCTGTGCTAGGTATACTTGATGGCCACCAATATTCCCAACCCCTGGTGTTCACATACCTTCTTCCAGTTATTTAGTCAAGCACCAATATAGGTGCTGTTGTAAAAGGATTAGGTAGATGTAATTAAGGTCACAAGTCAGTTGAATTTTGAGGGTCATTATCCTTGATGGGCCTGACCTAATCAGATAAGACTTAAAAGGGACTGGACTCTTTCTGGAAGGGTATTCATGGAATCAGGGTGATTCAATATAAGGAATATTCTCTGTTGCAGGCTTTGAAAGTGGAGGTGTACACATGGCAAGGAATGAGGGCAGCCTCTGGGAGCTAAGAGCAGCCTCTGACAGCCAGCCAGAAAGGAAACAGAAACCTTAATCCTACAACTGCAAGGAACTGAATCCTGCGATAATCATATGAGCTTGGAAGAGGACTGTGAGCTCCAGATTAGAACAAAGCCCCTGACCAATAGTTTTATTTCATCCTTGTGAGACACTGAGCTGAGAATCCAGTCATGTTGTGTCAGACTTCTGACTTACAGAACTGTGAGCTGATAAATGGGTACTAAATTTGAGGTAATTTGTTATGCAGCAGTGGAAAACTAATACACTCTCCTTACAAAATTGGGATATAGACAAGATAATAGGCTTTGGAATCAGAAGATCTTGGATTCAAACCCCAGCTCCATCAATTACTAGCTTAATAACTTTGAGCCAATTGCCTAGCTTCTCTGAGATTCTGTTTCCACCTTTATAAAATGGAGAAGCCGCTTCCTGCTTCCTAGGACACTTATGAGAACTAAATGAGAGAGAATGCCTGGCACATAGTGAGCCCTCCAAAATGATTTTCTTCACTCTCCATCCATTCCTAAAGAGTAGAGAGTGACTGGATTACAGGAGACCAAACTCGGACATGGGGAAGAAGGGACAGCAGGATTAACAGAGAACCAGATATGGCAGAGAAGGGAATGGAAGAGTGACATATTATGAGATGAAAAAAAGTAACTGAGTTTCTTCAGCATATAACTGCCTATAAAACTGAATTCAGGTCTTAAGTGTAATTCTAAATGCTAACTAAACACAAAGGTACATTTGGTGCAGAGCTTCAAATTCTTTGTGAAACCAGACTAGGCTGTACTTATGTGAATGTCTGAAATTATGTGTGTGTGTGCAGGTGCTTATATATTATAATGCTTAAATGTATGGGTTATGAATTTGAATATCTTAACTAGTCAGGCAGATACGCAAATGATCTAAAACAGCCTAGTGAACATAAATAGGGTGGGCTAGGGAACAGGAAAGTGATTGATGCCCTGCCTAGAGGCAGTCTAAGTCTGTTTGTGCTGGACAAACAATTCTGCAAGTCAATTTTGGCCTGTGGAAAACCAATTTGTGGCCTCTGGCTTAAATCATGCCAACCATCATTTCATCCACTAGGATTAGAGTCAGGGGATCTCATTGTACAACTTTAGGTTTAGATATTCAGAGGAACACTGGATTAAGATCCAGGGGAGCTCACTGTATGATCTCCAGAACATCCTTTTCTTTCTTTTGCTCTTAGTTTCTTGATATATGTACAAAGGGTAGTAATTAACAGCAAAAAGTCTGGAGTCAGACTGTCTCAGTGTTAAGCCTGGCTGTATTGCTCACTAGCTGTGTGACTCTGGGCAAGACTTAGCCTCTCTGTACCTCAATTTCCTCATCTATAAATCGGTGATAACATTAGCACCTAACTAATAAGGTTGTTAAAGAGGAATATAGACACTGTGGTGGTGTCTGAGAGTAGAGGGAAGATTCTACACCACCAGTAGAACCCTCCAAGACTGTGGCATGGTGAAAAATTTCACTGTACTTAAGGAGGCAGAATGCAATGATGACATCAAAGTTCTAAAATGTTATTCACAAGAAAGGGCTTTTTATTATTGGTGGTGGTATTCACATTCTTATGGGATGTCTGACCTTGAACATATCCCTTGATTTCTCCTACACCTCAGTTTTCTCATCTGACCTGACTACTGCATAGGACTATTATTTGGAGAAAGTGAGATGATCTCAATGAAAGTACTCTGAATTCTGTAAAGTTGTATATCAATGGGCAGGCTATGACATTTTCCAAGAATGAATCTCTAGCTAGAAAACACTCTGAAAAACTGCTTAGGGTGGCAACCTATAAGAAATATTGTCTTCCATCTTGGTCAACTGGTCTCAAGTCAAAGATTGAGGGCCAAACTGACAGGTTCAAGAATCCTAAGATAATTATAGGATCTACCTCACAGAGTTGTTGTAACTTTACCTAACAGAATACATGTAACGTGCTTAGCACACAGTAAATTCTGTATGTCAATACATGATGCCTCTTACTCTTTCTTGCTAGTTGCTAAACCCCACATTGCTCCACGTCATTCCCTTTATCTCAAGCAGCTGAATTTCTCTCTGAAAAAGCTAACTGATGAAACAGGGAGATCAGCTTGATGCTTTGTGACCACCTAGAGGGGTAGGATAAGGAGGGTGGGAGGGAGACACAAGAGGGAGGGGATATGGGGATATATGTATACATAGAGATGATTCACTTTGTTATACAGCAGAAACTAACACAACATTGTAAAGCAACTATACTCCAATAAAGATGTTATAAAAGAAAAAAAAGAAACATATAGAGTTTCCACAGGGATTTAAATCAATTAGGAGAGAGAATCAAATCAGAAGTTTCCCCAGACATCAATCTAGTACAGTAGTGGAGCTCCAAGGATTTTAAAGGGCCCTGAGAAGAGGCAAAGTAGGCCTGAGCATGTGGCTCCAATAAACCCTCCTTCTTTCAAAGCGGTGCTCTATTCCGTATCTTCATTTGGGACTCTGCATCAGATTTTGTTTGAAGAAAAGATTCCATTGCCAAGAAAATGTTTGAAAGCCCCAGATATTGTCTATTTCTTCCTTTCCCATTGAAACAAATCCCTATTATAAAGATGAGCAGACTGAAGGCCAAAGCTAAGTCCTGCTCAAGGTCACACAGCTAGATAGTAGCAAAGCAGGAACTAGAACCAGGTATCCTGACTTCTAGGGTAGTACTCTTTCAATTTTATCAGGTAGGGTAGCATGTTAGTGGGGAGAAGGGTCAGCTGGAAATGAGTGGGGAAGAATTAGGACAAGGATAAGAGACAGGGAACAGAGCCAGTTCTTGGCAGCCATGGAGTGAGAGATTAGTAGGGGTGCATCCAAGTGTAAGTGTACACAAATAAGTGTAGGCCAAATTCTCTCAGGCAATAAGGTTTCTTGGTCCTTCCTCCCATGCCCCCCATTCTCCTCCCTGTCCCAATTCTGAGTCATAGGAATAGCCAGGGAAAAGAATATTGAATTTTATCTTTCAAGGTTTATGTTGGACTATTTAGTCTAATGGTTTTTAGTTCATGGAGGAGTAAACGTAATTAATAATAGAATGATATGCAATGCTGCATATGCTTGCCAAAGCACAGGACCTGGCAGAAACTATTTCCAAGTCTCCTCTCTCTGACTACTGAGCCAGAAGAAAGAGGTTCACTGTCCAGATGCCATCCTGGGTGAGGGGCACAAGGTCATTACCAAAAACCTGCTCATGTGAAATTGCAGAGCCTGGAAATGGTTTCGCATATGAGGCTTTTCTACTGGAAAAAGTAACTACGTGAATTTAGAGCATACATGCTTTTACAATTACATTTAAACTGACATTAAAAACAAATGTGAAACAGTCCAAGCCGAACAGGTCAGCATGACCTGGAAAGCAAACGAGAGAAAAAAAAAAAAAAAGAAAGAAAAACGAAAAAGAAAAAAAGGCCCAATGTTAACAGCATTAGTCCTGTCAGTCTGTTGTAAATAAGAAAATACCATTGGTGTATTAACGGCTTTATTAAAG
Organism: Aethalodelphis obliquidens; assembly: GCF_003676395.1. NCBI lineage: Eukaryota > Metazoa > Chordata > Mammalia > Artiodactyla > Delphinidae > Aethalodelphis > Aethalodelphis obliquidens. The sequence goes on along the minus strand of NW_020838029.1, from coordinate 3,321,238 downwards.
GAAAATTCACTAGCAGAAATACGCAACATTCAAACAAATAGAAAGCAGTTAAAGAATAAACCACATTAGCCTTTCAATCCACATTAGGGAAACTCTTGTTGGCCTGGAGATTAAAATTCTGCCCCAAGGAGGGGGAAACTCCCTTCCCTCCTTGAAGTTCTTCCTTGGCTTTTCTCCAGAATGTTGCTGAGTCAGGGGAAGGAGAAAGAAGTGTGTGTGTGTGTGTGTGTGTGTGTGTGTGTGTGTGTGTGTGCATGTAGATGGAGAGAGGAGAAGGAAGAGGGTGGAAAATGCAGGTCCCAGGCAAGGCTGGAAGAGTGCTTCTGACCCTCATACCTGTCTGCCCCTGGCCTCAAAGACTGCACATCCACCAGAAGGAAACTAGTTTCGATATGGAGGCTCTGAGGCAGAGACAGAGCATAGCAAGATATTACAAACTCTAAGGACCTCTCCTCTTACATCAATGCAAATTTTGAGGCTGGCTTGGGAGAAAAATAAGGCTTCATACTTGCTGGAGAAGCAAGTGTATGGTGTGAGTGAAAAGTGTGGGGCACTAAAGCTAGAAGAGGTAAAGTCTTATCTACTTTCCTCCATCATCTTAACTTTAATAGAAAACAAGAGAGTAGACACTGGTTCTTGGATTTTGCCTTCCTCCTGCTTTATGAAAAGTTCAAGTGTGTGTGTGTTCCTAAAAGCAGAGTCACATTAACTTTGGGAATAGGGAGAAAAGAAATGTCTGACTGTAGTCTCCTGGTCTGTTTGAAGAGAGAGGCTGGCTGGCTTCTTGGGGGTGTTTCTCCAGGAAAAACAGAAATCTGGTCTTTGTTTACTGAATTTCTGTGGATCAGCTACTACCTTCAGCTCAATGATGGAGCCTGAGGTTAAGATCTAGTTCCTTGGCAGTGGTCCAGCAAAATGGAGGTAAGAGGAAACTCATGAATTGCCTAATAACCAAGTGAAAATGCCACAGGAGCCTCAGATAGGCACAGTGGCTTCTTGTTCAAGGTAGCACTTTGAGTCCTATTAGCAAAGCTTCTTCCCAGCAGCAGCACACTGTGGAAAGCAAGTAACTGAGCCAGAGCTTCACTGCATCCACTTGAGTCAGTGCCTGATGCTATCATATACAATCAAAAACAATCAAAGGGCACTCTGTTAATGCCAAGTCATATTATAGAAAACAACAATCATGATGCTCATGACTACATGAATTGGTAACTCTATTATTTAGTCCTCACAATATCCCTGTGAGGTAGGGAAACACCATCAGTCCCACTGGGAGGAGTCATCAACTAAGAGAGTAGCCCCCAGTCCCAATATTAGAGTATCTGTTGAGGAGCAAAGGCTTAAGCCCCTAAGCTTCAGATTCCAGGTGTTTCCTGCTATCCACTAGAGCCCTCTAGAACCCTCAGTTTGAATGAGGCAGGTCAGCCTTTCTTCAGTGTCTGGTCATTTTGAGATGCTTACAGTATCCAATCTGGATTTTTTCTAATATGAAACAGCGACACTGGTGAACATAGCAACTTAACGATGGGCTAGCACCTAGCAGGCCCCATAATCAGATACTTGAGTCAGATCCTCTGACATAGGAGGCAGCATGCAAAGTTGGGGAGAATGAGTGACTGCCATTTTGGACTGGGGGTTTCCTTGTCTCCCTACCTACTCATAATACAGAAGTGAGACTGGGAAGTGGAAAATTCTTTACTTGGAGTTTTGCGGGTTTTTTCCCCTTTCTTTTCTGCTTTATTGACGAATATACTAAAGAGCTTATATATGTGTTTGTTATGTGCCTCTTGCTACGTAGCGGGCAAGAATTAAGTGGTGGTGGTGGTTGGGCAGAGAGGATGTGGAGGAAGGGAAGGGAGGTGAAATTTAAAGGTCTCATTATAGCCACTCAGAGGCCAACAAAGACTCCTTATTCAGTTTTCTGAATTTCTTGCAGCTGCCAAACAATCCCATAATATTACAAACATTATTACTCAGGTTGGAGATGGGAATGCTTCGAAATTAATGTCTGTGTGCCTAACAGCTCACTAATCAAAGCTTCCATGCCTCATTTTCCACCCTGGTGAGAGTCCTCATTCTCTTCCAGTTTCACTGTGGCCAGCATGATACACCACACTGTGCAGGCCCAGGCTGGTGACCTTCTGTCTTGGTCAAGATCCAGATTTTCTTTTTAGTTCCAAATGTCAGTCCAAGTTTTCTGCAGGTGATTTCTTCAGGATTGGTGCTTACATTGTTTTAAGTGCTGACTGCTAGAAGTCTGAAATGTCCCTCAACAATCAATTTTCACTTCAGCCACAGAACCACTGGTCCAATGGGGTATTAAACAGGAGAAAGAAATACATTTCTATGCCTGGGTTAAGAGATCTAAAAAGTGTAGCAAGAATTAAATGGACTGAAGAGAATGGAACTTGATTCCAAACGAGGTGATCTAAAGTAGTGATGCCATTTGCAGTTTACTTCCTAGATATCTGTTGCCATGGAAATATTATCAATAATAGATAATTTGAAGGCTCTACTGGTTTCTGGGTGGTTGTGTATTTCCCCCTTAGTTCTACTTCATACAAACATGATCCCAAAGGATGTACAAAAGTCTCTAAAAAAGCATCTTTCTCAGGTAAATTGTCTATGTATAAGTTCAGGACAATAGGAAAATATTCTAAACACTTTTGTTGATCTTAAGGAATACATTCTCCAATTTGTAACTACAAGTGGCACTCTTCTTAAATCAAAAGTAAAATGTTTTCATACAAACCATTATGTTATCAGTTCATATGAAACTTTTTTTCTGAATTTTTATATTTGGAAAATACTTGCCTTTGTATATATGACCTATTGTGGGCTGTGTACTCTTAGCTTTCTGCATACTACTTTCAAAAAACATTGCCTGTGACATCATTTTACTCTCTCAAAAGCACCTCAGGGAATCTGGAGCACTCACAGCGAAAGTAAACAACAATAAAATCTTTCTGCTGCTATTACACTTTAAAAACTCAAGGATTTTAAGTGGAAATTTTATAAGTTAGATACTTATTCAAGAACCAGATATGTGGTATCATCAATTTTGATGATCAGAGAAAATTATTTACCTCTACCATAGTTCTCTAAAAACAAATATTCAGAGACAGACTACAGCATATATGTGCTGTACCAAATAATTTGGTTTGGAGGAAATAAGAGATACGGTCTCTCATCTCTCCATATACAAGTTCACTTGAGAACTACAGTTAGAGAGAAGTATACCTTTTTCTCTCCAATGTCACCAAATATATATGTAACCAATTGGAGGATGGCAATATTGACCCTGGAGGACAGATTGCAAGGGTTAATTTAGGGGAAATTCAGAGACCAGGGAACCAAGGAACCAGTACCATAATCCACACTCCTATAGCAGAAAGAACAGGCTCCATTAGTGACTGGGAGCGCACAGACCAATTTTCATCCAAAAAGGGAGATACAGTGATATTTATTGTGTGCCTACTATGTACCAGTTTCTTTACAAATTTACCACCATTCTGTAAGGAAAATTTTATTATTCCCATAGTGTAGTTGGAAAACTGAGTCGGAGAAACTGAGGCTCAGAGCGATCTAATGATTTATCCAAGGTCATCAAGATACTAAGTGCCAGAGCCAGGACTAGAAACAAGGCCTGTATGTATCCTAGTCCACCATGCTATTTCCACTATACACAGGACCTCTTAAAACACAAAACCAAAAGAAAAAAAAAAAGCAAAACAAAACCAGAAACTGTAAGTGCTGAGCCACATGTTGTACAGGTTGGTGTCAAAATTTATAGGGCAATTCTGCTCCTCTGTGCATGCCTCAGTTATGCTGATCTGTAAGAGCACTCAAGTATCTAAGAAATTTGTGTGGGGAGTAGCACTTCTTAGAATTGAGACTTACTGCTTACATCTTCAACCTAGAGACTTTTTGGGCTCTAATCTACAGAGTCCAAGTAGAAGGGAGGAAATTCCATTAACTGAGTTCCACATTGTTGATTCTTTATGATACTCTGCTGCTTGCTGAACAGGGTTTAGAGGGGATTCAATCATTGTGTGGGCAGTGGGACACAATTCTTAAAATCTGTGATTTCTAGGCCTCCTACATGAGCAATGAGTGTATGTGGTAGCACCATGATGAGGTTCTGGGTGGATGTTGGAATGCTAGTCAGAGAGTACACAAAAGGACTGTTAAACTTTAGGGTAGAATGTCTAGATAGCCAAAATATTTAGTGATCACTTTGCATGATGCTAGAAGTCATTATATTTCTCAGAAATTATGTATCTAGCATTCTCCTTGGGTCAGGAATATGTACCTGTGGCTATTAGATAACTTGGGCCTGAATTATATCCTATCCTTTGTGTATGACAATAATACTACAGACCAAACATGGTTTACTTTAGTGGTTTTAGTAGCCTCTGGTGCATACAGTTGAGATGTGGTGAAGATGGTCTGCTCTTGGTCATGAAGTCATTCTTAATTGATTCTCCTTGTGAGCAATATACATGTAGGTATACACATCTATAAAATGGATGACCTGGGCTTGGGGTATTGCCTACTTATAGGATAGAGTATTTATCTATAACCAAGTTTTCCAAAGTACATTCCAGAAAACAGTGGTTTTATAGGATATTAACAGGTACTATGTGAAAACAGGTTTCTGTGCTTGAGTTAAATTTGGAAATCCTGAATTACCAAGCTCCTCAGGTTACTTTATTGCAATACTTGACAAGGTCTGTGATATGCTAACATGCACTGTAAATCTTCCTGATCAAGACCATAATATGCAAGTTTTCCTAACTTATTTAACCATAAAAATAATTTTTCATGTATCATGTCACAGAACTATTTTTCTCAGAACCCATACTGAGAAGCACTGGCCCAGATCAAGGCAGCAGACTTGTATAAGGGAAGGACTTATGCACATGGTCAGCACTTACAGGTATCAATCCAAGCAGAGGCAACTAACCCCAGGAACCAAGGCTATAATCCTAGGTGTTTAATGAAATCGATGCTAGAAATTTCTTTCTCTCTCTCTACCTAGCATACTATCTCTTTTTATAAAATTTAAGCCCTCATCTATACAGCATTCATGTCATCGCTAATTCTCTTAAAAAACAAGCATGCAAATAAACAAAATGGTATGTGAACATGTCTATTCCGTGTCATAGCTCTTCAACTGCCTGAAGTTCAAACCTTTTAGCATAATAACCAAGTACATTTTCAGTGTGGTTTCAGCTTGCCTTCCCCCTTTCTCCAGATCTGGCCATATTAAACTACTTGTGCTATTCCTCAAAACCTCAATGAATTTTTTAAATGTCTTTCTGCCTTTATTCAAACTGTGCCCTTTGCCTTGAATGTCCTTTCCCTCTACCTCATTAAACTTCTTCCCAGCTTCTTCATTTCCTATTTAGCCTTTAAAGTTAAGGTGTATTAGTTATCACGGTCTGTCTCCCCTTGTTTAACTTTCTGAAGGCAGGGATTGTATCTCATTCACCTATGTTCCCCCAAAATGCCTACCACAGAAGCTGGCACATAGTTGGCACTCAATTAATATGTGTTAAAGGGATAAATATATGAGTGAATGGATGGAAAGATGAAAGGGATAGCTAGTTGGCTGGTTGGAAAGATGAATGGATAGTTTGATGGATGAATAAATGTTGTGAAACTTTTCTGCTGAAGAACCAAGCCATGAAATGGTATTTCAGCATTGGAATCACTCTCTTGCATCCAGGGCATGTGATCCAGAAGTAACAATGGTGGGCTGCTCGTGAGCATGGGGAAAGATGAAAGAGCTGACGTCAACGCTTCAACACTTCAACACTGGAAATGACAAGGATGTTCATAGTGTCCATGGCAACATCAGACCAGGCCATCCTCTCAACTAGAGAATCATGGAGGTTGTTAAAACCTACAGATCTGTTAACAGTTTTGAGTCTCAGATGTGGAGTTCAGCCTCCTAGTAAGAATGAGACTTCTCAAATATGCTAGAGTAACCTCTGAAGAAAATGCTGCACACCTCAGATTCTCACATGCTCTGGGGCTCCATGTTTCTTCTCCTCTTCTGGGGTTTGGCTGTTACCTGAAATTCCTAAAAGGCCTACCATTTTCCATGTTTCAGGAGAGGAGGGAGTAGGCAGGGGCCAAAGCCATTTATTAAAGGTTGAGAACTCAAAAGTTGCATAACACAGAAAGAAATAATGTTTAGGGAGGAATAGGAGAGAAAATGAGAAGGAAGGAAGGGTCAGGGAAGAATATGGCGGGTAAAGGTAATTCTTTCCTTCTTATTCCATCTTAGAAACTGGGAGTATATCCTTGAGAAGTGCAAAGAAAAGTAAGAAATGGCTGTATATTTATTCTAATTATGAACTGTGAAAAAGCAGCAGTTAATTCATCAGGGAGAAGGTGCTTCTTTGGACATTTATATTTTTAAAAAATTTCTTAAACAAAATGTAGGCAAGGAGGTTAGATTATTGAAGCAATTAGCAACATGTGGTTTTTCAAAAGCAGCCAGAAATGAACCATGTTCAAAGAAAGGCCTATCCTTGTTGTAGATGGGCAGTTGAGAGCCTGAAGGTAGGCTTTAAGGAAACCACTCTGAGAATCCAACCACCTCCAGGATCCTTTCAGAAACACCAAGAGCTGCTAAGATAACAAGAATCAACAGGTAGATAGGCCTAGAAGCAAAAAGGAAAAGGGTATGTGTTTTAAGTATCTCTGAGCTGAGGAGATTCCATCACCAAACATAGAGGGAACACTAAAGAGAAAGCCAAATTAGAGACCTTGAGGCATCAAGACCAAGCAGCCATCAGCTGCAGAGTGCCAGCTTCTCTAAGATATAAAGACAGTCCTTCTGCCCTCTACTCCATCAATAACTTATCCATACAGTCTAGATACATGATAGATCTTATTTAGGTGTGACTTGAGGTAGCTAAAATTACTATGCAAGTCAATGCACTCAAGTCTAGACTAATCTATACCTCTGGAACAGTGAATAGACAATCCAAAAAAGGGCTGATACATCTACAATCCTTCTCTGTGACTTTAGACATAGAATCACAAAATGGTAGTGCCTAAAAGGTCCTTGGTGAAGCCCACTACCTCGTTTTTATGATGAGAAAAATGAGCCTCAGATGGGAGAAGGGATTTGACCAAAGCTACATTCTTAGTTGCCGTTTTGGAAGATATTATACAATTTTAAATTGAGTGATGGGAAAAATAAAACAAAATTATCCAAAATCTCCTTCAAGGTGATCAAAATGTTGATGCTAAACCCACATCTTGTGAAAAAGGATGTCTATTACCAATATATTCAGAAGGATCACTGTATTGATGCTTGCTTTCTTTTTTCCATTGTTTGAGTAAAGGTATAGTATACACTGAATTTGCAAGTTAACAATAAACTGGGAAGGGTTTGCAGCAGGGAAGCAAGGAATGTGAAGATAAGTTTAGCAAAATGGAAAGGTTTGTTTCTCAAACAATGGTGTCTAAGAGGGTAAACATTTGGGTTTTTACTGATGTGGTACTTGAACATAATATATGATTCCCTTAATTACTAGAATCAGCTTCCAAGTAGGATCTTGATGGTACTTTTGTTTTGAGATGATTTCTGGTGATGGTCTGCCTGTTGGAGCTATTACATATTATAGGGCATGCTAAGTAACTCAGGATTAAAGCCAACTGGGAAGTGCTGTGTAGAGCCTTACCAGCTAAATTACCAGTGACCTTACTATTATAATAAGTCCTCACATTTGTCTAGCACTTTGTCATTTACCAAGCATGTTCACATTCATCATGTCATCTGACCCTATCATAGCTCTGTAAGAATGGTATGTCTAAATTACAGATGAAGAAATTGAAGCTTAGAAGGGGCACAGTGAATAATGGAGCTGGGCCTTTAACCTAGGTCTGCCTGACTCCAAAGGCAAGATCATTTACAGGACATCAAGAATCCTTGTAGTTTTTGGACATTTCTGGAAGTTTGCCTGCCTGAAGTTCTATTGCCTAGCATGGTACCTTGTACATAGCAGACACTCAGTAAATGTAAAAAGGGAACTGGAACCAAAGCCATCCACAGCACTTCTCAGCTTCTTTTCATTGTATTGACCAAGCCCATTCAAATTTGAACACTTTAATAAATCAATCTGAAAACTTACTTTACCACTCTCTTCAAGAAATTAATTTACAGATTTATGTCGGACTGCTATATGGAATAGTGAAATTGTTATACACAAACTTCTTTTCAAAAGAGATTCACTGTAATCATGTCACAGTCTGCTTTATAACAGAGGATGTTAGCTGATACATGAAACTAATTTTATGATTTGGGCCCAAATGTTATGAGGACTTTTGTTACCATTAAACTTTACCTGTGTCAAAGCGGCTTGCAATTCATATCAGCAGATGGAAAACTAAGCAAAAGTTTTCCATATCTAGGAGCCCCCATATCTTATACATAATTCACAGAGGGTTAAATAATTGAGAGTCGAAAGTATCAGAACCCTCACCATGGGGTGACCCCCCACCATGAATGTTGTGACAACATTCATATGGAGAACACTTCATCTTGTCAACCCCTTTGTCAACTTTCCTGGCTATCTTTCTGCCCTCTCCCTCCACACCCAGTCCTGTTTCTTCCTCCCCACTGTAGACCACAATTATAGGATTTTTCTGTAGTAAGCCAAGCAAAGAAGAACAAAGTTGACTTTTCTTATATTATTTGAATCTCATTTGATGTGGTTGCCTGGAAAACCACTCACAGAGCATCTGGCTGCGATGTCTAGGAGTACTAGACACTACTTGAGAGGCTGTCTCAAGCTGAATCTGCGTTAATTCATTTTTAGTACTTTGGTCTGTTTAAAGACTATCACTAGCCTGTGAGGAGGGGAGGACACAGTTACCCACATGAAGACCCACACATGGTTAGAAAACAACCATGTTGGTTTCTGTAAATATGCACATAGGCAGACAAGGTATTAAGCACCTTGCAGAAAGCCAATGATAAACAAGTACTCTAAATCAGCCTTGAGAAGGGGAGGTGAGAGGGCAGAATTATAGGAACTTGGGTTTTCCAGGCTGATAATAAGTAATCAGGTATGAGGCTACAGTTTCAGGTGTTCAGAAACAGGTTTGCCTTTCTTCAAATTTCCAAATCAAAGTAGACTAATAAGCTAGTTTTTCTCATGAAAGGTGCATGTTTTTGGAAGCAGCAGGCAGTAGAGAGGACCCTGGCACTGAGTAGATATAAACATGAAGAAATGAGGAATTTGAAGGGGGAAAATGTAAGTGTCAGCCAAACCTTTCTGTAATAGTGACAACAATTATGGTAGACATAGAATAAAGGACAGAGAGCATTACGATGGGGGATTACCCTTGAAAGAGCTGTATCTTTGTTCTGTCAAGTTACTCTGCTACTAAAAAAAAATGCTTTTGGAAATGGTCAATAGATTTGCAAACAAAATGAAATGATTAAAAGGCCTGCTCATCCCTGGGAGATGTGGGATAGGAAATTGGCTCTGCTTGGCAGCCTAGTCATAGGCTCCAAAGAAAAGCAGCTTCTCATTCCAGGTGGCCAACTCCACAACACAGGCAGCAGCTAACTGAGGGATATTCCTGGGTTTTCAGGGCCAGCCTGTGCCTGGGTCATCTTGCACCTGTGACTGTTCTGGATTCCTTAGTTCTGTCATCCTAGCCACCATTTAACAACAGAAGGTCAGTACCATTATGTCCCCTGGGGAACCCTTCATAGTCAAGTCCACACTCACTCACCCTCTGATGGGTCCTGATCCCTGCTTCACAACTCCTGCTCCTATGCTGAGCCCCACAGTGCGGTGTGGCATGGTTAAAGATAAAGAAAAGCACCAGCTGGCTGATGGCCACATAGGATATGAAGGGGTCAGCCTGTATCTAGAGCATGGCTGGCCTCCATGGAAGCATCAAAGAGGAAAATCTGGTTTAAAGAGAGAATAAGAGAATGAGGGAGGGAAAGGAAGAAGGAGAAAGAGGAAGAAAAATATTGTACCTCCCAGAGTCATCCCTGCTTCATAGCATTTCCGGAGGCGACAAGATGGACAATTTTTCCTTCGGAATTTATCGATGGTGCAATCATTTCTGCTGGCACACAGGTACTTCTGTTTTCCTGGGAGAACAAATATAAGAGTAGACAGTCCTGTTAATGTGTTGCCAGAGTCTCTTTGGAAAGTATTTCTAGGCAGAAAAGGTGTGACGATATACCCTGCCCAATGAGAGAAGTGGATAGAAAATGGTCCCATACAATTTGATCACAAAGACTCTAACTATTAAACCAGGATGGCTTAATTCAATGCTATATTGTTTGGTTTTCATAGGTGTTTTTCAAAGGGATGAACAATTCAGGTCCTGCTGATACTCCTTTATTAGGATTACGTACTGGCTTTTTAAATAAGATGCTCTTTACTAAAAGTCAATAATGTCCATGAGAAAATATGGTGGAAATTGTCATTCCTTTAGCATGGCATAGCAGAGACTTGGGCTCAGGCAATATTCCCTTCTCCTGACTTCTGTAATCATCATAGGATCATACTTGAGCTAATAACATGCTTATTTTTCATAATACAATTAAGCCTTCTATAAAAGAGAACTCCATGTGATTTTTAATTGTTTTTAAAATATTAGTGATCATACCCTCAATCCTTCAGGTTGTAAAAATCAAACAGATAAAGCCCACTCTTTGCAAAGTGAACACAGCAAATGAAAGGAAGTCCTCTGAAGATAGCAGAAGAAAAACAATCACTGTCATGCACATGTGAAGTTGTGAGAGATACACAGAAATATACACACACAAACACACCACACACATTCTCAGACTCAGAAATCCTTAGGATTATAGCTGTTCAAAGAAAAACATGGAGGTCCACTCAGAAACACATATTTCACTCAATACTTTGTCTCCTTGCTCCTCGCACAGGCCTGGCACACAGTAGGCCTTCAATAAACACTGACTGAATGAATACTCAAGTGGAACAGAGAGATCCAGAGGCACATAGGGTCACCAGCAGAAATAGACAGCGATACATACCCTGTTGCTCTGAAACATGCAGAACTTACACTTGTGGCCCTGCCCCCCAGACTGAGCCTGTGCATCCCTTCATCGCACCCCTTTCTTTCTCCAAGTCCTTGGTATTTTTTCTCTCATTTACTTCTGTGCTTTACTTTATGGGATAGACTGAGATTTTAAGGAGGCTTCTTTTGGCAGAGTAAGAATGTTTGTGGTAGAGAAAAGGAATAAAAAATGAAGCACAATTGCTATTTGATATCGGGGGAAAAGCCCACAAATTTAGCTATAGCTCAGCTTTCCTCTCTCTTCACTCAGTCTAAAATTTACATTACAGTCACATCTATTGTAGTAGGTTATTTTTTGTAGGAGATTCATTGTAACCAGGTTAGCAAAATTTTCTTTTCCTTCCTCTCCCCTTTTCTTTTTCCTTCCCTCCCTCCCTCCCTCTTTCTCTTCCCTTTGTCAAAGGACTCTGAAATGCTGGGCTTGAAGGAACTATTAAAAATCACCCCAGGACAACACTTTCATTCAAACGATGAGTTCTGGGGAGGTGACTTGCCTGAAGAACACTGAATTGGAGGCACCTTAAGGAAGAAAAACTACCATTTAATAGGCACTTACTATGAACAAAGCCTGTGTGAGGGGGTTTACATATGCTATTTAAATAAATCACCTTGGCAATGCTTTGAGGTAGGTACTGTCATCACTTTCACTCAACAATGAAAAAACTAAGGCCTCTAGGCCAATACCCTTTCTACCATACTGCAGGATTTTACTTGTATAAATAGAACACATAATTTGCTAACAGCTTCTTTCTGCTGCAAACTGAGGACTGTAATATGTGCACAGAATGGATGGTGCTTTGATGATTGTCATATAGCCTTTAGGTGTCAACTCCTAGAAGGCAGGCCCTGTACCAAATTCCAGTGGGTTCATTTCCAGTGCTGTGGGTATTCTAGACTTGGGACACCCCCACAGTATCAGTGCTGCTGCAAACCTCAAGACTACAGGCAGACCTCAGACATATTGTGGGTGTGGTTCCAGACTACTGCAATAAAGTGAATATGCCAGTAAAGGGAGTCACATGAATTTTTGGTTTCCTAGTGCATATAAAGGTTACATTTACACTCTACTATATAATACCTATTTATTTATGTATTATAAATAACATATAATAACATAAAGTAATAATAAATTAAAACCTAATATAAAACATAATAAAATAAAAATCCATCCCATTTGATTAGCTTACAAAAGTTAATAAGAATCTTGTACAAATTAAGTATAACAGGGATTACTATATACCGCATTATACAGCTGAAGAAAATGATGCTCATTAAAATGAAATTGACCTGCATGGCACCACACAGTTTATTTGTTCCATATCATAGTCCATAAGGCTATGAATCTTACATATTGGAAAGAATTTTAAACACTGGTCACACCACCCCTACTTCTCCATAAAAAGCTTGAATCCCCTCTATAGCATCCCTGCCCCACCTTTTCTTGAATTGCAGCCCACTTCATTTCTGGACTCTGTTATGATGCTCTTACTTCCAGGAAACTCAGTGTCTGTCTCCTTGTAGCTTTGACCCATTGGTAATAATACATAATAATTATATATTATTAAAAATAGATAATCTTTGATCTGTAAAGGACTTTAAAAGCCTTCTAATAAAATGTCCCAAAGTACTGCTTGACTCTTCAGTTATGAAAATGGCCTCAAGGTATTGAAATGACATGCCCCAAATCACAGGAAGTTGGTAGAGCCAGCACAAGATCTAGTAAATGCATCCAAAGGAGACATGTTGTGGGTGGGTGTAGTCTCAAGACTGAGCACTCTGAGGATGTTAAGTATCTTTGTTTATTATCTAGTAAGTGTATGGCCTTCTTAGTTGACAAAAGAACTGTGTAAATGGGATCTGGGCCTGCTCCAAGATGGTCCTAGAAGGTCCTCTGTTCCCATGCTGTAGCCAAGGTGACTGAATAATTAACATAGAGAACACAAACTACAAACCATCTTCTTCTCCTCCTCAGATTCTACAAACATTACACCTGGCTCTTTGACACTGTTGACCTCCAACAGCAGAATTTTATCAACAACCTATAATCAGTCTCACAAAAAATGTCATTGTGAAAACTCTGGCAAAATATAAAAACCCCTCTCACATGCTGAAGGAGGTAAGTCCAAACTCTAGAACTACAAACAGATCGCACATTTAAATACTTGATAACTCTCTTATTAGAACAGCTCAAACACTTTATCCCTGTGAATGGTCACATAATGAACTGATATGAGGCCCTCTGCATGCCAGCTGGCTCTGAAATTCTTGACTGCCTGATAGTGTTCTGCATTTTTCTTCATGGGTCCTATTCTTCCATCATAAACCTTAAGTCTGATTCAAAGCTCCAGCAGAAACAAAGGTCACAGGACAGGCTTCAGATATTTTCTCCAGAGACTCCCCATTTCTATTGTTTTCTGTCAGCCCCTTTGGTGCTGCCATGCAGTATGAGTTGAGGTCAACGTCTGATTAGGTTTTTTTCAATTTGTTCATTGTGAAAAATCCTATTTAGAGCTGAGGAGGTAAAGTAGGGGAGTTACCCACCATCTGTGGCAACACATCATGCAAATGAGAAGAGGGTCAAGTCATCATCTTTATTATGAACCTATAGAGAAGACTGAAGAAGTAGGACTTCTCATGCTTCATAAAGAGAGTGTTAGTGTAGGGCCTATATAAACAAAACTAAAAACAAAACAAAACAAAACACCTTTATTGAGGTATGTAAAAAAAGATTGGAATTAAATGGAAAGATGTACAGTGTTTCTGGATGGGAAGATGCAATACTGCAAGGATGCCAGTATTTTCCCCAGTCAAATCTATAAATTTAAACCAATCCAAACAAAATTTTGGCAACATTATCCCAAAGTTTATCTAAAGGAATAAAATGTGTGATATTGCCAAGATATTTTTGAAAAAGAAGAGTAATGAGACTTTTCCTACTAGACATTTAAAGTATTATAATGCCATAATAATTACAACAATTTGGTATTGACTCAGCATAGACCTATCAGTGCAAGAGACCAGAAAAGCCAAAAACAGACTCTGCACATGTAATATGTCATTCTAAATCAGTAAAGAAAGGATGATTTATTCATTAAATGGTGTCAGAACAACTCGTTATTCATTTGGAAAAGATAATAAAGTTAAATTACTAGTTGAAACCAAAATAAATTCCAGATGGATTAAATATGTCAATAAAAAAAACAAAAAGGAATTATTGAAATATTGTTAGATATTGAAATATTGTAGGTGAACATTTTTTAATTTTTGAAGGTCCAAAAGGGATTTTTAAAACATGACAATAAAGAATACATAAGCAAAAATTCTGACACTTGACTAGAAAAAATTTAAACTTTCTTATGTGAAACAAACATAATAATAGAATTTAAAGACAATCATGAACTAAAAAATACATATCAGTATCAAGTATGTAAAAGCCGTGGTCAATTTCTTTGACATATAACAATGAACAATACAACAGAAAGATGGGCAACAGACATGAACAGGCAATTAAAAGAAGAACCACAAAAGATCAGTAAGCATATGAAATTTGTGCAATTTCAATTGTATAATTAATTATAGAAATACAATTTAAATAAGATATCATTTTCACAAGGAAGACTAGTAAAAATTTAATACTAATTACTGGTGAAAAGGTATTGTTAGTGGGTGTGTAAACTTTTTAGAGAGCAATTTTGCCATATGTCTAAAAAAATTAAATTCACATAAACTTCAACCAGTAATTCCACTTTTGGAATGTTTTATAAGAAGATAATAAGTTAAGCACAAGAAAGTAGTTCAGTGTAGCATTATTTAAACAGGGAATGCAGTCAGCCCTTCATAGTCATGTGTTTCATATCCGTGGATTCAACCAACCATGGATCGAAATTTCAACTGTATTCATTCTATTATGCCAGTTTATTTTTATTATTTATTTATTTGTTATTCATAGTTTTTTTCTCTTTTTCATTGCACTATAGTGACATACAGAATTATATTAGTTTCAGTTGTACAACATAGCGATTTGACGTTTATATACTTTAGAATTTTATCAGCATGATAAGCCTAGTAACCTAGTAAATCATACAAAGTTATTACAATATTATTGATTATATTCTCTATGCTGTACATCACAGCCCTGTGACTTATTTTATAATTGGAAGCTTTTATCTCTTAATTCCCTTCACCTATTTCTCCTAACCCCTCACCCTCCTCCCCTCTGGTGACTACCAGTTTGCTCTCTGAATTTATGAGTCTGTTTTGTTTTTTCATTTGTTTTTTAAAATCCACATATAAGTGAAATCATATGGTATTTATCTTTCTCTGTCTCTTATTTCACTTAGTATAATACCCACTGTATATATACACCACATCTTCTTTATCCATTCTTCTATTGATGGACACTTAGGTTGCTTCCATATCTTGGCTATTGTAAATGATGCTGCAATGAACATAGGGATACATATAATCTTTTTGAATTAATGTTTTCATTTTCTTCAGATAAATGCCCAGAAGTGGAACTGCTGGATCGTATAGTAGTTCTATTTTTAATTTTTTGAGGACCATCCATACTGTTTTCCATAATGGCTGCACCAATTTACAATTCCACCAATAGTGCATGAGGGTTCCCTTTTCTCCACATCCTCTCCAACACTTGTTTTTTGTTTTTACTTTAATAGATCTTTATTGGAGTATAATTGCTTCACAATACTGTGTTAGTTTCTGTTGTACAACAAAGTGATTCAGGCATATGCATACATATATCCCCATAAGCACTCCCTCTTGATCCTCCCTCTCACCCTCCCTATCCTGCCCCTCTAGGTGGTCACAAAGCACAGAGCTGATCTCCCTGTGTTATGCTGCTGCTTCCCACTAGCTATTGTACATTTGGTAGTGTATATATGTCAATGCTACTCTCAGTTTGCGCCAGCTTTCCCCTCCCCTCGGTGTCCTCAAGTCCATTCTCTATGTCTATGTCTTTATTCCTGTGCTGACATTAGGTTCATCAGTACCGTTTTTTTTTTTTTTTTTTTACCTTCCATATATATGTGTTAGCATATGGTATTTGTTTTTCTCTTTCTGACTTACTTCACTCTGTATGACACTCTAGGTCCATCCACCTCACTACAAATAACTCAATTTCATTTCTTTTTATGGCTGAGTAATAGTCCATTGTTGTCTTTTTGATGACAGTCATTCTAACAGGTGTGAGGTGATATCTCACTGTGGTTTTGATTTGCATTTCTCTGATAATTAGTGATCTGCATTTCTCTGATAATTAGTGACGTTGAGCATCTTTTCATGTGCCTGTTGGCCATCTGTATGTGTTCTTTGGAAAAATGTCTATTCAGGTCCTCTGCTCATTGTTTGGGTTGTTCGGGTTTTTTTTTTTTTTTCTGTGATGTTGGGTTGTGTGAGTTCTTTATATATTTTGGACATCAACCCCTTATCTGACATATCATTTGCAAATATCTTCTCCCATTCAGTAGGTTGTCTTTTTGTTTTGTCGATGGTTTCCTTCACTATGCATAAGTATTTTAGTTTGATGTAGTCCCATTTGTTTATTTTTGCTTTTGTTGCTTTTGCCTGAGGAGACAGATCCAAAAAAGGATTGCTAGGACTGATATCAAAGAGTGTACTGCCTTTGTTTTCTTCTAAGAGTTTTACAGTTTCAGGTGGACTACGCCATTTTATATAAGGGACTTGAGCATCCACATATTTTGGCATCAACCAGGGCTTCTGGAACCAATCCCCAGCAGACACCAAGGGACGACTGCATTGGAAAAATTTAAATGTCCAACCTTAAGAGAATGATTAAATTATTCTATATTCATGCAAAGGAGCACTGCAGTCAGTGTCTTATTTTTTAACTTGGAAGGATATTCACAATATACTATTTTATTCAAAAAACAACAATGGTGTTATCAAACAACATATGTTATTGAATCCCACTTTTAAAACTTAAGGCTTTAGAGAACATCCATTCAAGTTATTTTATTCTTTTGTGGTGAACCTTTTTTTTTTTTTTTTTTTAATTTTTTTTTTTTTTTTTGCGGTACGCGGGCCTCTCATTGTTATGGCCTCTCCAGTTGCAGAGCACAGGCTCCAGACGCGCAGGCTCAGCGGCCATGGCTCACGGGCCCAGCCGATCCACGGCATGTGGGATCTTCCGGGGCACGAACCCTTGTCCCCTGCATCGGCAGGCGGACTCTCAACCACTGCGCCACCCGGGAAGCCCTGTGGTGAACCTTTTTAATAAATAAAACATTACATAAAGGCCCCATATAACGTAACAGATAAAAATTAAACTTAATGTGCCTGAAGCAGGCATAAGAAACTTAGAACTTCTGCTAGACCTCTCCTTTTCTCCCCTTCTCTGCAGCTTTATCATTGTGGTACACCTTAGAAAAGCTCTATAGGACTCCCCAGGGCTTTGTGGAAAAGTTTAGAGACCTACATGACTTAGTTCAACCCTCAGTATCTCCTATTTCACAGACTAAGAAACTTAGACTCAGAGAATGGAAAAAGCTTGCTTAAGGTCATACTATGAGTCAATGTCAAAGTAGCAACAAGAATCCATGTCTCCCTATCCCCAGTCTAGCAGTTCAGTGCTATTCTCATATAAGATAATAGATGTAAAAATAACATAAAGCATAAAGCATTATACAGATCTTATCTATTATTATTATTTAAATAATAAACTCCTTGAATATCAGAAGAGGCAAGGACCTCTGCAGAGATCATCTAGTCCAACACTCTTATTTTACAGGTGAGGAAATTGAGATCCAGAAAGCAGAGTGGACTTGACCAAGGTTAAACAATGCATCAATGACAGTGATGGAACTAAAACTCAGCTTTCCTGCCCACAATGTTCTTTGCACATTTGCTTTATTACTTCAAAATCATTTTCATATTCATTATCTTGCTGAGCCTTTCTTCAAAGTAGGGAGGGTACAGAACGTTACCCTCAATTTATGAGGAAACATGAGATACAGAGTGCCTATTGAGACCAAAGAATATAGCCCAGTTTCAATCCAGGCTACCATATGCTTTCTACTGAACCACTATAAAACCAAGCAAATATTTTATTGAATATTTGCCTCTCTCCTGACTTATTTGCCCTGTAGTTTCTACATATACCCATTGCCTCTTCCTAGTGTCAAGGAAGAGTAATCCTTGACTTTCCTAGAGAAAGCAATGGAGAGAGGAGGTAACCCACTGTGCTTTGGGTACTATTCCAGGTGCCTTTAAAGATGCTGACTCACTTAATTCTTGTCAAAATTCTTCCAGGTAGCTACTATTCTTAATTTAGGGTTGAGGAAAATAAGGCTCAGAGATGCTGAATGACTCACCTACAGTTACCAGCTAATAAGTGGCAGAAGCAGAATCAGAAGCCAGGTCTGTGTGACCTGTGATATAGATGCTTGTCTTTATCAATGTGATATCTTTTCTCATATGGACCCTGACACTATATTTCAAAGAAAGAAGTAGCACAGAATAGTAAAAGATCATAGAGCAGGAAGGAGGAAGACCTGAGGACCAGCCCTGTGGTCTTACTGAATCACTATGTGACCCATATTTCTACTTCTCTTTTTCTTTCTTTCTTTCTTTTTTCTTTTTTTTTTTTGGCTGTGTTGGGTCATAGCTATGGCACGTGGGATCTTTTGTCACAGTGTGGGCTCTTTGTTGTGTCGCACGGGCTTCTCTCTACTTGTGGTGTGCAGGTTTTCTCTCTCTAGTTGTGGTGCATGGGCTCTGTAGTTGTGGTGTGTGGGCTCTGTACTTTGTGGCAGGTGGGTTCTCTCATTGAGGCATGTGAGCTCAGTAGTTGTGGCACGTGGGCTTAGTTGTCCTGTGGCATGTGGGATCTTAGTTCCCTGTCCCAGGATCAAACCCATGTCCCCTGCATTGGAAGGCGGATTCTTTACCACTAGACCACCAGGGAAGTTCCTCTACTTCTCTCTTCATCTTTTCCCCCTGATCTATAACTAGATGGGAATATGTTAGGCATTAAGAGAATAGTAGCAGACTAAGGAAGGTAGGTTCAGAAGTCTTCTATTCACATTAGTATTTGTGATGGGAGTCTCAGAGTCCCTGAGTGTGACTCTAGGAGGGCTGAAGCCAGTCTGCATACCTATCTTGTTTTTCCAATCTCAAATCTCTTGACTTTAAGGGCTTTCTCTGAAAAACAAAGACAGTACCCTACAGAAAGAAGTAGCTAAGTGCCTCTTCCCTGAGTGACCTACATATACTGGAAGGAGACCAAGGCCTGTTTAGGGCCATGTATCCTGTGGACAATACTTTCTCTGGGGCTGAGGCAGCCTAGAACCTCTGGCCTAATCACCCAAGGTCTCTCTTCTATGAAAAGCAATCCCAAGCATTATTGATTCCTAGTACTGTTTTTTCTCCTAGAATACTGCTCTTTGGCCTGTGGAACAGGCTAGAAAACTCTAAACAACACAGTCTGTGCCCTGCCACAGGGCAAGTCGTTTGTGAGAAGAACTTATAAGGTAGCTGACTCCTTGTGATTCTAGGGCTGCAACCATTCCCCCACCTGTCCCACCCACCCAGAAACACAGATGGCCGTTAACCCAGTACCATGATGGGCCCTCAGCCAGGCCCCTCAGCTAATGCTCAACAGGAATGCTTCTTGGGAGTGGTTATAAACCCATGATCATTTTTGATTCTTTTGATGTTATAGTTAGCTCTACTGAGGGGAACAGGAATCAAGCCCACACTCCTTTTCTTGGCTTTCTGTACTTTCCACAGTCTGGCCCAAGCTCCACAAAATAGAAATGTAAAGAGTACTAGACTGGCAGTCAGAAAGAACAGCAGGTGTCAAATCCCAGCTCCAAATGGCCTCAGGCAAGGCCTTGAACCTTGAACCTTGATTACTCATCTAAAAAATGAGGATATAAATAATGGCATTACCTCCATCCTAGAGTTATACAAAACAAATAATATAGAATGCATGTGCAAGTGATTTGTAAAAGGGAAAATATCAGTACATTAGATGAGTTATGTATAATGTTACTGAGTCTATCTTGTCTTCTATTCCCCTCCAAGAGCAACCTTCTTATGACTATGCTACTCTCTTCATTGGCCCCTGCCCTGGCCACAAACATTCCATCCTCTGCCTCCTGCCCCCAGTACACACACAAATACACTTCTCTGTTAAAGAAAACCCTGCAGTGTTCAGTTCCAGACCACGTTCCCTAGCTACTGCAATTCATATAGACCTCCTGCTTCAAGAGGACAGCAAGTAGAAGGTGAGGCTGACAAGTTTGATGGTGGCTAGGTCACGAATAGCCTTGAATGCAATGCTATGCAGTTTAAACCTTAACACAATGAAATATTTGAATACATCATTGAATTCAACCATAGAAGATGTTTAATAACTATCATCTGATGGTTAAAGGACAATCTTTGAGTGTATACCTACTATGTTCCAAGCACTATTCTAGGCAACCAGGGAAACAACAGTGAATAATACAATCAAAGTCCTTGCCCTCAAGTTGGGTGATCTTGGTGGAAACAGACAAGTAATAAATGAGTGATAAATAATAATTTAGATATTTTCAGATGGTGATACATATAATGAAAGAAATAATACAGAGTGCTGTGATAGAATAGGAGAGTAAATTTAGGTAGAGTGGGGAAAGATTATCTGAGGATGAGGTTTTGAGCTGAAACTTGAATAATAGCACCAGACATGCAAAGAGTCAGGGGGAAAAATTCTCAAGAGAAGTAATAGCAAATACAAAGCCTTAAAGTCATGAATGTGTTTGGTGTGTTGTTGGAACAGCAAGATGGTCAGTGTGACTGGCATATGATAAGGGAGGGGAGGTGGTAGGAAGAGTTGATTCGATGGCAGAACCAGGTAGTGCAGTGCAGTAATTCTCAACCTTGGCTGCAAGTCAGAATCATCTGGGAAGCTTTTACAAAATACTTATGCCTGGTTTCACTCTCAGTAGTTTTTATTCAATTGACTGGGGGTAAGGGTGGGCACTATGACTTTTTTTAACACTCCCCTATTGTTTCTAATGTGCAGCTAGGGGAGAGAACTGCTGATGTTGGACCTTGCCCATGAGTTGACTGCTTATGTAGTTCTGCAGCTGACATCAGGTTAATAACAGGATGAATGTTTGACATTGAAATAGCACTTGAGAATTTACAAAACTCCTTGTTTTTTTTGCTTCTCGAGAGACTAGTGAGGTTCAGTCCACTCAGATGAATAGTGTCGGGAGCACCAAACAGATAATGTTCTTCAGATGGGATTTGGAAAGACCATCTTGGAGAAGTACAGGCTCCAACCTCACCAAGGAAAACACTATGAAGAATAAGCAGGTCACTTCTGCCAAGGTCAGCTGACATTTGGTCAGACCCAAATTGTATGTTCTCTAGCTGTCTACCCTTAGGTTCTGTGCAGTGTTGTGCTGGAGTTGGTTTGTAGTGATTCATAAATACCAATTCTGAGCATCTTCATAATTTCACATTCAGTGCTGTCATACTGGTAGCTTGAAATTGGTCCTGATAAGAGTATCTACATCATGGAAATTAGTGAACAGTACAAATATCAAGACTTCCTGCTGACCCCTGCCCCCTCGCAGACAGAAACCCAGTTTATTGGTACGACACCAGTCCTGCCCTTGTGGTAGCTTTACTTCCTTCTAGTTGAGTCTGACCCCCTTGTTCTTTTCTCCACACACTTTCACCTGATCACACCTCTGGGGTTTGGTAATATGATTAGAAGCACAGTTTATGTAGCCTCAGTTGCATTTTAGAAACATATTGCCATCTTCACATGCTTTACCCAATAGATGTGTTCCTGAACAGTAGTGTATAAGTCACATTTCTTTAAACTGAATTCTCATTTGAGTGTACAGTGGGGATTGATCATTTAAAGAAACACTGTATTGAACAGTTCTGTAAGGTCAAGACAATCATTCTTTTGTAAAATTAACAGTAACTATTTCATTTATAAATTTTGTCAAATACAAATTTTGCATAGTCTTACAACCTTTGTGGAGGACAATTTGGCAAAAGCTTTCAAAATTGAAATGTACATATGCTTTGACCCAGCACATGTTTGCACATGTGTGGCATGACACATATACAAGAACATTCTCTGCAACTTTGTTTATAATAGCAGAAGACTGGAAACAACATAAATGCTCATCAATAGATGGAGTCATACAATTCAGCCATTTAAAAATGAAGCAGTTCTGTATAAACTGAGTGGAACAATCTCTAAGATATATAGTAAAGTGGGAAAAAATATGCAAAACAGCACAGAACACCAATTGTCTGGGGAAAACTTTATGTATTTTCTATATGTGTCTATTAATGAATATACTATGTATACAAGGGCACACAAGAAACTAATAAATATTGGTTGCCTCTGAAGAAGAGAACTGCATGCCTGAAGGATGGGGGGCTGGAATTATTTTTCACTCTTTAACCTTTTGTGATTTAAAAATTTTGTACCATGTGCATGTATTGTCTGCTTTAAACATAGATTTAAAATAGTCACAGTTCTGTTAGGCTTCCCTGTTTCCTTGAGACAAATCATTTACACTTTCTAGGCTTCAGCATCCCTATCTATACAACAAGGGGGTTAAACTCCATACTTCAGAGAGGAAACCAAAACGGGGTGTCCCCAAGCACATCCTAGTCCCCAATTTATTGAGTCACCATTCACAACAGGTGTGTTTCCTGTTCACCATACTGTGCAATTAAGGAAGCTGCTTTTCTAATATGGCCAGAGAAGGTACTTCTGTTATTGACAAAAAAAAGTTAGTTAACAAATACCTACTGAAAACCCAATGGTCCAGGGCTTCCCTGGTGGCGCAGTGGTTGAGAGTCCGCCTGCCGATGCAGGGGACACGGGTTCGTGCCCTGGTTCGGGAGGATCCCACATGCCGCAGAGCGGCTGGGCCCGTGAGCCATGGCCGCTGAGCCTGCGCGTCCGGAGCCTGTACTCCGCAGTGGGAGAGGCCACAACGGTGAGAGGCCCGCATACCGCACAAAAAAAACACAACAAAAAACAAACAAAAAAACCCCAATGGTCCAGCCCTGTGCTGAAGTCTGTAGAGGAGAAAGAGAAATTATAGCTCTTGCCCTTTAGGAGTTTGCATCTAGTGGGAGATGAAATAGCAATAAGACAAAAGAGGATGAGAGAGTTATGGAATGAGGCAAGGAGGTGTAGGTCATGGCTTGACTACAGTGGCTCACTGTGAGGACATTTCTTTCTGTTGAGAAAATGATGGGGGAGCATGAGGAGGAGAATTCAGTAATCTCTCAATAAATTAATATTCATTCCAGAGACTAAAAGACTATAACATAGACTGTGAAATTTCTATTACTTGTTCTTAGCTATTTGTTAATTAGCAAAGAAGTACGGTGTGGTGGCAGAAGCAAGAACTTAGGAGTCAGAGGGACTGGGTTATGAGTCCCAGCAATGTCACTTACTAGTTATGGTAAATAGCATAAACTTGGGCAAGCAGCATAAACCTCTTTGAATCTGTTTCCTCCTTTGTAAAATCTGTATCATATCATCCACTTTTGCAGAGCCATGGACATTTAAAATAACTTATGTAAATCTGGCAAATTTTAGCTATTTGGTAAACAAGAGCTGTTTGAATGGTGTGCATTCTCCTGGAATCACGTGGAATGCGGGAAGAACTGACCAAGGCTGAAGTTACTGCTGAAATCTTTATTGTGCAGCATTCAAGGAGTGTACTTAATGTTATTTATTTATCAAGTACTCCACAATAAAGAGCTTTAATAAAATTTCGCAGATTTTTCTTCCTATATAGTTCTAAAAATAAAGGTCACCTAAGATCAAATTTGAAAACTGAAATTTAATCTGCAGCTCAAACATACCCTCATTATGCTCCCTTTCTGAGTGCTATTTTGATTTGATTTACTAAAAATTCAAAAACTACTTATCAAGATGATTATAGTGTATACCTTATCAAAACACATGCTTCTTGACAAGATTAATGACGCAGGTGGGGGGGGAGAAGGAGGGGCAGAGGAGGAGGAGAAACAAGAGGAAGAAGGGATGAAGAAGAAGGAGAAGGAGAAGAGGAAGAGGAAGAGGAGTAGAAGGGGAAGGGAGGGGGCAGGACTAGAAGAAGAAAAAGGAAGATATGAGAAGAAAAGAAAAAGAAAAGTTTTATAGAACGAAAAACTCAATCCTGGGCCTCACTAAGGACCTACCGAGCTCTGTGACAGCTTCAAGAAAAGCTGAAGAAGCCATTACCACCCTCCACCAAGTGCTGCCTTACTGGGCTCAACATTACCTGTGGTGTCACTGCCATCCCTACTGAGGGTAGAAGCATTCCTGGTTGCAGTAGGGAAGATGTGAGCTTGTATCCCAATTATTTTATAGCCACCTTCTCCAAGTCTCTCTTCTCCAAGGATTATTTTTAGTTACTTCCTCTTAGGGAGTCACACTGTGATGGACCCTGAGCACTAAGAAGCCAAAATTCCTTTCTTACTCTAGCCCCATAAAGGCACCGAAAGATTGATTTCAGACACATATAGAGGAATCAATTGAAACTATAGAGAAAGGAGCCAGTGTAATAGAGTAGGGAAAAAAATAGGGCATTGTATTTCCACAAAAATCCCTGCTTACTAGCTGGAACTTTGGAGCAAGTAACTTGACTTCTCTAGACCTCAATTTAGTGCACTGTAAAATAGAGATAATGACTTATAAGTCTGCTGTGACATGTAAATGAAATAAATGAAATAATGTGGGCAAAACAACTAACACAATGTCTGGCCCTCATAGGCATTCACTAAATATTGAAAGAGAAAGAGAAAAAGAGAGGAGTAAATGAGTAAATTTAAAAAAAAATAGGACCTAGGAGAATATGTACAACTAATTGGGCAAAAGAGAGTAATAGTTGTTATATAATATCATCAGAAGACAAAATAATGGGACGCTAATAAGCTGTATAGTAAAAGAAATGCAAACAGCTTGCTAATGTTAAGTTAAACTCCTAAAATGAAAGAATTAAGAGTAGTTGCATTTCACAGCAGTAATCTTGATGGAAACACAGAATTTTACTATGTAAACAAAGCACAGGTAGAGCATTCCAGGCAGAGGAAATGATGTATTTGAAAAGGCATGGAGGTTGGAAAGAGCCAACATTGATGGATAAAACAAACTGTGAAATTAATGACTTGTGGCTCATCAAAAACTAAGATATTCAATTAGTCTTGACCAAACACATTGACTCCATACACTTTTTCTTTTCCTTTCTACTAAAAACAAAGTTTTTCTTTTTACAACTTCCTTAAGACAGCCAAATGGGTTTGACTGTTCCTTTCCCCAACCTCTACTATGGCCTGCATTTTGGTGATTACTACCTGAAAGACCAGTTGCTAGAACTGACCAACAGTCATGGCCAGAAAAATGACATGTGGAGGCTAGCGGGGTATTAGAAAGAATACTGACTGCTTACTTAAAGCACTCCTGGGCTTTACTTTCCAGCCATCAGAGAATAAGAAGGTGGTGAGACTACATCCATCAAGAAAGGTCCACCCATACCATCCATTTGCCATAAAGATAACGTCTTTTCCTGTCATATATTGGG
Organism: Aethalodelphis obliquidens; assembly: GCF_003676395.1. NCBI lineage: Eukaryota > Metazoa > Chordata > Mammalia > Artiodactyla > Delphinidae > Aethalodelphis > Aethalodelphis obliquidens. The sequence continues at coordinate 3,295,535 of NW_020838029.1, read as the reverse complement.
TTGGCCAAAATGTGACTTCGGATTTTAAGTAAAAATAAAAGACACATTTTTTCATTTTTACCAAGAATTTTATTGAACAGCATATGCATCTTTTTGTTCCACTACCTACTGCCATTTTTCAGGTAACTTCATAATTCTATCTTCCCAAAACTTTTTATATTTTTGAGCAAAGAACTGTTCAGTTACCTTTTATAGTCTTCCAGGGAATTGAAATTTTTTCCATTAAGAGAATTTTGTAAAATGGAAATAAATGGAAATCTGAAGGTGCAATGTCTGGTGAATACAGAGGATGGATCAGAACTTCCCAGGCAAGCTGTAACAGTTTTTGCCTGGTCATCAAAGAAACATGCGGTCTTGCATTATCCTGATGGAAGATTATGCATTTTCTGTTGACTAATTCTGGACGCTTTTCATCGAGTGCCACTTTCAGTTGGTCTAACTGGGAGTAGTACTTGTTGGTATTAATAGTTTGGTTTTTGAAAGGAACTCAAATAGAGGACTCCCTTCTAATCCCACCATATACACAACATCACCTTCTTTGGATGAAGACAAGCCTTTGGTGTGGTTGGTGGTGGTTCATTTTGCTTGGCCCATGGTCTCTTCTGTTCCACATTGTTGTACATTGTCCACTTTTCACCACTTGTCACAATTTGTTTTAAAAATGGCATGTTTTCATTACGTTTCAGTAGAGAATCACATGTGGAAATATGGTCAAGAAGGTTTTTTTGTGCTTAACTTATGTGGAACCCAAACATCAAAGCAATGAACATAACCAAGCTGGTGCAAATTATTTTCAACACTTGATTTGGATATTTTGAGTATGTTGGCTATCTCCCACATGGTATAACATTGATTTTTCTTAATTAATGTCTTGATTCAGTCACTATCAACTTCAACTGGTCTACCCGACGATGCAGCATCGTCCAGCAAGAAATCCCTAGCATGAAACTTCACAAACCACTTTTGACACATTTGATCAGTCACAGTACCTTCTCCATACACTGCACAAATCTTTTTTTTTTTTTGCGTTTCAGTTGCATTTTTACCTTTCTTGAAATAATAAAGCATAATGTGCTGAAAATGTTGCTTTATTCTTCCATCTTCAATATTAAAATGGCTGCACAAAAGTTCACCAATTTTGATAAGTCTTTTTTAAAATGCACACTGATATGACAGCTGTCACGAACAATCTAACAAAATTGTTTCAAATGAAGTTAAAGACAACTAAGTGCTACTAGAGCCATCTTATGGGAAAAACTGAACGAACCTTTTGGTCAACCCAATACTTCAGTTCCCCAACAAAACTGTCACTGAAAATGTTGAAATCAACTGAATTACAAACAAAAATAGTGGTCACTGACAAAATGAGATGTCTCTCTTTAATCTTAAAATTCCTCTATAATGCAGGACCCAAGAAAAATGAATACATTATTCCTTTCCATTTGTGATTTGGAAAGTCAGAAGAACTCAAAGGTACATGTTGCTAGCCTTTCCTTAATGGAAAACAAACAATGGACATATATACACTACCAAACGTAAGGTAGATAACTAGTGGGAAGCAGCCACATAGCACAGGGAGATCAGCTCGGTGCTTTGTGACCGCCTGGAGGGGTGGGATAGGGAGGGTGGGAGGGAGGGAGCCGCAAGAGGGAAGAGATATGGGAACATATGTATATGTATAACTGATTCACTTTGTTATAAAGCAGAAACTAACACACCATTGTAAAGCAATTATACCCCAATAAAGATGTTAAAAAACCAAAACAACAATTACAAAACAAACAAAAAAACCCCACCCTGACCAACTTCAGGAACTTGAGCTGACAAACGACTCTAACTTTCTGTTCTTTTTCACTGTCCCAGGGTTCCCTAAGTATCTGAGCGTCTTTGCATTTTGGAGTACCTTTTCAGTACCAAGGGCACCAGAGTTATTCCTAGGAAACACGGGAGTCATCTTTGGCTCCAAAACATGTAAAACGTTGATAATTCTTAATACTCTAGGGCAAGGAGACTCACAAAATTCCAGTGTTGAAAGTTGCTCACACTAAAACATCAGGAATCTAAAATTATTTTCAACTAATGACAGGTAGAGCTGATGTTATTCGGGTTTAGCTGTTCTCACATTGAGTGTAACCCTTCTCTGTTCCCTAAAAACTCACCAGTAGGGATCAGTTCATATGTATTCAGCATCTTCCTAAATCATAAACATTTGTATCAACTCTACCTTGCATTTGTTGGTAGCTTTACAACTTAGAGATAGTATTCCCATGCATTATCTTGTTTGAACCTCACAGCAATATATGAGCTATTCAGGGAAGTTATTATTATCTTTTTACAAACGATGAAACTGAAGCTGAGAATGGTTAACAGAATTGCCCAAGCTCATACAGTTAAGTAAGAGATTAAATTCTTGCCACACAGGGTATTCTTTTATTCCTATTATTTTTTCCATAGTTTTTCAAAATCCAACAAAAACGCTAAATTATAGTCACTCTGCTGTGTTCCGGAAGGCGTGAAAACCATTGTATCCATTCCATGAAGAGATATATAAAAATGTTAAAACCTAGACTTCTTGGAGATCAGTTATATGGCAAAGTTCATTTAGGTGGAACATTTCATTTACCTGACAATACTGGAAAAATAAAGGGTTAGAAATGGAGCATAATATTCATTGTGTTATTCAGTGAAAAATGAATATACACCTAATAAATACCAGAATCTATACTAAACACATGCCCATGTAACAGATAAAATATTAAGATAAATCTAGGCAGAATTAATTAATTGAATATCTATTAAATTCAATATTAATTAATTGAATGTCTATTAAATATTTACTCTATGCCAAGCAGTGTTCTAGATGCTAGGGATATATCAATGAACAAATAATCACAAGTTCCTATCTTGACTAACATCCATTTTAATGTGTGTGGGGAAGTGAAAGAGGGAAGGAAGCAGAAAATAAACAATACACATAATAAATTAGGAAATTAAATTGTATGTTAGAAAGAAACAAGTACTATGTACAAAAAGCATGGTAAGGGGAATGGGGAGTGCTGAGTGACAATGATTTTAACTTGAGTGGTGAAGGCAGGTTTCATTGAGGTGACACTTGTCCAAAACTTGAAGGAAGTGAGAAAGTGTGCCACACAGTTATCTAAGGGAAGATCATTAATGGCCTAGGGAGCAGTTGATGTAGGTCCCTAATGTGGGAGAATACTTATCATGTTTGAGAATTGGCAAGGAAGGCAGTGCAGCTACAGCAGGGAAAATATGGTAAACGGGGTCTGAGAGGCAACAGCAGAAGAGATCATTTGTGATCTTATAGGTCATTAACTTATAGGTCAAATACTCTTATAATAAGTGAGATGGGGATAAACTGGAGGATTCTGAGTAGAGGGGAAACATGGTCTGGCTTATATGTTTATATCACATGCAAGAAAACATCTTTCTTCTTGCTTGTCAAATGAAAAACAACATTGGGTTAAGTGACCTCAGGAACAGCAGAAGGATCCTGAAAATCCAATTAACTTTCAGGGTCTTTTTTTCCCTGGACACTGTAGATATTCCCTTTTTTAAAGGTTGAGGAGTGCTCGATCAAAACACATTAGACTGGAGTAATGTCAGAGTAAATGATGAAGTGAGGAACTCCTAAAATTCTCTCCTCCATTAAATAAATTAGAAAACTGGCCAAAAGATGGTCAGAATAAACATTTTCAGAACTCTAGAAATTAACCAAATGCTTGTAGCAATCTGAGGAGGATTTATTCAAAACTTTATGACATTTAAACTTGCCCTATTGCCCATCATCCCCTCCCAGCTCCATAGTAACCATGAAAACCAACAGTCTGCAATGATGGTGAAAACTAGCAGCCTGGTAATCACTGGAGGAGGCGGAATGGGGCTGGGACTCCTTTAAAGCCCCCCTTTCAGAGAACGGTCACTATTTGACCATTTGGGGGTTCCCTGAAAGACTCCATTTTCAGGGCTATGTTTATTTAACCTGAATCAGAGCTTACCAAGTGTGAATAGCTTTTTCCCTGGGGGAGTTTGTAGAAGATAACGAGAGACAAATGTTGAACATCAAGGCTGGCTGAGTTGGTGGTAACAATTGTGGCAAACAATGAGCTAACCAAAAAGCTTAAAAAAGAGGTGGAGAAATGAGATGTCCAATGGAGGCTTTGAAAATCTCCAACATATTCCCAGCCATCTAGAATTAGTTTTTTTTTTAAATTTTATTTATTTATTTATTTTTGTGGTACATGGGCCTCTCACTGCTGTGGCCTCTCCTGTTGCGGAGCACAGGCTCCAGATGCGGAGTCTCAGTGGCCATGGCTCACGGGCCCAGCCGCCCCGTGGCATGTGGGATCTTCCCGGACCAGGGCACGAACCCGTGTCGCCTGTATCGGCAGGCAGACTCCCAACCACTGTGCCACTAGGGAAGCCCTAATTCTTTTGTTTTTTTTTTTTAAGTCACTAAACAAGCAAACAACTAAAAGAAGAACAAACTACAGCAACAACAATCCATGAGGTTTGACAGGTGTAAATCCTGCCTAAGTAATTAAGTGTAATTGGATTAAACACTGCTATTAAAAGACAGAGATTTGAGGAATGAATTGGAAAAAAACCACGAGATACAACTATATGCTCTCTACAAGAGACACCTTAGATTCAGAGACAAACTCTTTGAAAGTAAAAGAATGGAAAAAGATATTCCACACAAAGAGCAGCCAAAGGAGAGCTGGAGTGGGTATACTATTATCAGACGAAATAGGCATCAAGACAAAAACTGTGACTAGAGACAAAGATGGACATGTTATAATGGTAAAAAGTTGAATCCGTTAGGAAGACATACAATTATAAATATATGCATCTAATAACAGAACCCAAAAAACATAAAGTAAAAACTGGTAGAACTGAATGGAAAATAGGTGATTAAATAATAATAGAAATTTAAAGACCCTACTTTCAATAAAGGATAAAACAAGTAAGCAGAAGATAAGAAAAGGGAAATCATGAACAACACTATAAAACTTAGACTTAACAAACATCTGTAGAATTCTCCACCCCCAAAACACCATAATGCACATTCTTAAGTGCACATGGAACATCCTCCAGGAGAGAACCTACTTAAGGCCATGAAACAAGTCTCAATACGTCTAAATGGACTGAAATCATACAAAGGATGTTCTCTTATCAAAATAGAATGAAATTAGCAATCAGAAACTTTGAGAAATTCACAAATATGTGAAAGTTAAACAATGCAGCCTAAATAATTGTTCAAAGAAGAAATCACAAGAGAAATAAGAAAATACCTTCAGATAAATTGAAATGAAAAAACAACATTCCAAAACTTTTGGAATTCAATAAAAGCTGTGCTTAGAAGGAAATTTATAGTTCTAACTGCTTACATATACATTATTTACAGCTATTGAGAAAGATCTCAAATAAGTAACATAACCTTCTATCTTAAGACACTAGAAAAAGGAGAGTTAAACTAAAAAAGAAGAAAGCAGAAGGAAAAATAATTTAAAAAATAGGACATAAATAAATGAAATAGACAATAGAAAATAAAAGAGAAAATGAACAAAACCAAATCTTGGTTCTTTGGAAAGATCAACAAACTGACAACCTTTTAAGAAATTGACCAAGAGAAAAAAAAAAACAGTACTTTTAAATTATGAAAATCAGGAATGAAAGAAGAGATAATACTACTGAAATAAAGATTATTTATTGCATCATCTTTACTGAATGAAATCTTACAGAAATAAAAAAGATTATTTAGGAATACTACAAACAATTATATACCAACAAATTGAGTAACACAGATGAAATGAAAATTACTAGAAAGATACAAACTACCATAACTGACACAAAAATAAATATAAATTCAGAATAGACATATTACAAATAAAGATACTGAATTAGTAATATGACTAATTATAGTAATAAAAATAATAATTCCCCACAAAGAAAAGCCCAGGGACTCATGGCTTTATTACTTAATTCTATCAAATGTTTCAAGAACTAATACCAATTCTTCACAAATACTTCTGAAAAAGAAAATGATGAGGGGCACTTTCCAATTGATTTTATGAAGGTATTATTACCCTGGTAACAAAACAAGACAAAAATAGTACAAGAAGAAAACTACAGATCCATTTTCTTATGAATATCAAGGTAATATCTGAACAAAATACTAGCAAACCAAAAAGCAATATATAAAAAGGATTATTCCCCATAACCAAGTGAAATTCACCCCAGAATGTAAGGTTGGTCCAACAAACAAAAATCAATCAATTTAATATAACATTTTAACAGAATTAAAGACAAAAACCACATGTGATCTGAATAGACACAGAAAAAGCATCTGATAAAAATACTTCAACAATCCAGGACTAGAAGGAAACTTTCTCAACCTGATAATGGGTATCTATGGAAAACCCACAGCTAACACCATACTTAATGGTGAAACACTGAAAGCTTTCTGCCTAAGATTGGGAACAAGACAAGGATGTCTGCTCTCACCACTTCTATTCAACATTGTACTGGATGTTCTAGCCAGGGCAATTAGAAAAGAAAAAGAAATAAAAGGCATACAGATTGGAAAAGAAGATGGAAAACTGTCTCTATTCACAGATCGCATTATCTTATATGAAGAAAACTCTAAAAAAATATGCAAAATAACTATTAGAGTTAATAAATGAATTCAGCAAGGATGCAGTATAATAGATCAATATACACATATTAGTTACATTTTTAGACTAGCAATGAGTAATCCAAAATAGAATTAAGAAAACAATTCAATTTACAAAAGTGTCAAAAAGAATAAAGTATTCAGGAATAAATTTAACAAAAGAACTGTGAATCTTGTACATTGAAGACAACAAAATGTAACTGAAAGAAATTAAAGAACAACTAAATAAATGGAAAGACATCTTGTGTTCATGAATTTGAAGACTTAATATTGTTAACATGACAAAACTCCCCACATTGATCTACAGATTCAGTGTAATCTCTATCAAAAACCCAACTGTCACTTTTTCTGAAATTGATGATGTTTTTCAAAAATTTATATGAAAATGCAAGTGTCCTAGAATAGCCAAAATCATCTTGAAAATGAAGGATAAATTTGGAGGACTCACAGTTCCCAATTTCAAACCTTATTACGAAGCTACAGTCATCAAGATGGTGTGCTGGTTTCATAAGAAAATATATATAGTTCAGGGGAATAGAACTGAGAGTTCAGATATAAGCTCATATATTTATGATTAATAGTTTTTCAACAAGGATACTAAAACGACTCTATTAAGAAAGAATACTCTTTTCAACAAATAATGCTGGGACAGCAAGATATCTACATGCAAAAGAATGAAGCTGGACTCTCACCTCACATCATATAAAATAAAAATCAACTCCAAATGGATCACAGACCCGAATGTAACAGTTAAAACTACAAAATTCTCTGAAGAAAGCATAAATGTTTGTGACCTTGGATTAGGCATGAAGTTTTAGATACGACACTAAAACACAAGCAATAAGAGGAAAAAATAGATAAACTGGACTTCATCAAAATTAAAGATTTTGTTCTTTAATAGACACCATCAAAAATGAAAAGACAACTTTACAGAATGGGAGGAAATGTTTGCAAATCACATATCTGATAAGAGACTTGTATCTAGAACTCATAAATAACACAAGTCTGTAGTAAAAAACAAATAATCCAGTCAAAACCTGAGAAAAGATGTGAATAGTTATTTGTCCATAGAAGATACACAAATGCCCAACAACCACGTGAAAAGATGCATAACATCATTAGCCATTAGCTAAACACTAATCAAAACCACAACAAAATACCACTTCATACCCACTAGGATGGGTATAAGAGTACTACTACTACTACTACTACTACTACTACTAATGTAACATAATAACATGTTGGCAAGGATGTAGAGAAATTCAAACCCTCATACACTGCTGATGGAAATGTGAAATGGTGGAGTCTCTATAACAAACAAGCAAACAAACAAATAAAAAACCTTGGTCCCTCAAAAAGTTAAATGTAGAGTTACCATATAACCTAGCAATTATTATTCAGTCAGAAAAAATAAAATACTAATACATATTAAAACATGGTTTAACCTTGAAAACATTATGCTAAGTGAAAGGATCCAGATACAAACGTCACATATTGTATTGTTCCATTTAGATAAAATGTCTATTATTGACAAATCCACAGAGACAGAAAGTAAATTAGTAGTTGCCAGGGTCTGAGAGGAGGGGAAATTGGGAGTAAGTATCTTTTTGAGATGATGAAAATGTTCTGGAATTAGACAGTGGTGACGTTTGCATGATTTCTTGAACATATTAAAAACCATGAAGTTGCACACTTAAAAAGGGTGACTATTGTGGCATGTGAATTATATCTTAAAAAAAATCCTAGCACGCCTTTTGGTGCCAATAATAGGAGTCAGAAAAGAAAATCAAGACTGCCTTGTAAGTTGTAGTCCAAATGATCTAATTTAAAAGCATGCAGACGTCTTTAAAGACACTCTAAATCATTAATGAAGGCAGGTATACTTTTATAAGGTCCTAAAATCAATTTCATACATTTTTAAGCTGTGGTAACATTAGCAAATCCCTTCCTATACATCATCTCACAACATACCCATGAAGTAGAAAGAGCAAATACCATTAACAGCTTTGCAGATGCAGAAGCACAAGTCCAGAGAGCTTCAGTGACTTGCCTAGGGTCACATGCTAGCATTCTTTTTCCTAGTAGTGGTTTACTCTGCCATGATGCATGCATAAAGTATACTCTTCTCTAAAATAAAATGAACACTAACTATTCCCAACTTCTCATCTCATTTATGTCATTATCACCCATGTTCTTGCCTCCAGTGACAGCAAGATTCTATTACCTGCAGTGCCATGGGGTGAAATTTCAAAATAGTCCTTTGAAACTGCAACCCCAGTATTTCAAAATGGAGCCTTGAGAGTGGTTAGATACACACTCAGTCCTCCTGCCCCTGTCTCGGCTTTTCAATCATTCCCTTGTGTCATTACCATGTAAAGATATCCAGCAGTGTATGAAATGTGACAGATCATTACAAAATGAAAGAATAGCTGTCTTTATTAGATTGTGAAGGAGACAAGGATAAAACTTACTCCTTTTTGTCATTCCTGTGTCTGGTACATAAAAAATTATCAATTTACATTAGTTGAATGCATAAGTGAATGAATGATTGGTCTTTTAATATTTTGTTGGCCAAGACATCTCCCTGTAATGTGCTTCTTAAGAAAGCAGTCCAGGTCCTAGAAGATCATTAGGGTTTGAAGGCTTCCTAAAAAGAGTAGTTATCTTTCTGGAGTGAAAAGACTCAACAAAGAGATCACTGTAGTTCTATAAATGTTAAGTCTCATTCCTTCCTTCCATAACAGTTATTTGAAATCCTGGTTCCTCTTCAGTCTTAGTGAGTTTGGTGAGGCTGCTCTATGGAATGCTGGCCTGGAGCCTCTTGGATGATGAATAGAAGGGGTCAAGGGAAGCCAGAGGACAAAGCTCAGTTTGTTGCCACCTCACTGTCAGCTCACCACAGTCACTACTGACCCTGGTAGCTTGGGCATCAAGAGAAAACAAAGAAAAGGACCTTGGAAGCAAGTTCTCAAGGTTCCTGTGTTAGCCAGGCAGCAATGCCCGTGAGCTCAAAGCAAGCATATTAAAGGCTGAGAGACGGCTCCGTTGGGGAAAACAGATAAAGTTTTGAGGGTGATGATGAAACTGAAAAAGCCCATGTATTTATAACTTACAACAAATAAATTCATTCCAATAATATCACCACTCCTCCCCAATTTGTATACAGCAGCTTAGGAACCTGCCCTGCTGCCAAATGCCAGATCAAAGTCATGTCTGATGGGGATTAAAACACTAAGCAATGAAACAAGGGCTTGCTTTTAGAGCAAGTTTTGCTTTTGCCATAAACACTGCAACTTATCTGCACAGGCTTTTAGAAACCGTGCAGGTAAGACCCAAAGCTGAGCTGTAATAGGAAGGCAATTCTCATGCCTCTCTTGTCCATTTTCTGGCTACTGCTCACTTGCAGGAAGACAATAATTATCTCTATAAATAAAATTATCTGCCTAGCCCTATATCTTGCAAAAGTAGTTGGACATACTGTCAATCAATTTGGAGGTTATCTTTGCGATAGACTATTTTTGGAGGAATAAAATTCATTTTTGAGGATTTCTGGAAGGTATTTCAAAGAGGTAATCATTCTGGTATGACTGCAGATTAGAGAAGATGTACCTCATGTTAATAAGCTGTTATATAGAAAACATGCAAATTAAGGAGTAATTTGCATATTAAACTGTTTCTCCTATAGACAACTCTTTGCAAAGTGTTTCCAGGGTGGTCAGAGGCAAGTATTTATATAACATAGGCATGATTGTCTTGAATGATGGTAAGGAGATCCTCTAGAAACTACTACTCATAGGATACTTTGCAATTTACACAGTGTATTCACAAGCATCATTTCCTTTAGGTTTTTCAACCGCTATATTATCTCCATTTTATAGGTGAAGAAACTGAGGCTTAGAGAGGTCAAGTGAATTTCCTAAAGGCTAAATCTACCACATCCTAGCTGCTTTAAACATGCCTGAAGCTAATCAGAAGACGGCTTATCTGCAGGCGCTATTATCTGTACATATTCCCTGGTAATATTCAGCAAACTTTGGAGTTATATTTCCCAGAACAATGAGGGTCTCCTTGAAGCAATACACCAATCGCATTCTTCTCCAAAGAGGGGTCAGGTTACTCACAGGTGTTCCTAGCAACATGGGTGTCAAATGCTCACAACATCATAAAAGGGTTTGCTATTAACGAGTGACCTTCCTCTTACTGGATATGTGTGTAAATTTTTGTCATTTCCCTAGGACCCCATAGGAGCATAGTGGATGGGTTAACAAAAGAGGAAGAAGGGTTAACAAACAAGGAAGAAGGGTTACCAAGTGAAGACTGGGCCACGTTGACATGACTAAAAAAGAGCCACAGGAAGGCATCTAATTCTTTTTTTTTTTTTTTTTAACATCTTTATTGGGGTATAATTGCTTTACAATGGTGTGTTAGTTTCTGCTTTATAACAAAGTGAATCAGTCATACATAAACATATGTTCCCATATGTCTTCCCTGTTGCGTCTCCCTCCCTCCCACCCTCCCCATCCCACCCCTCCAGGCTGTCACAAAGCACCGAGCCAATATCCCTGTGCCATGCGGCTACTTCCCACTAGCTATCTACCTTACTGCGTTTGTTAGTGTGTATAAAGGCATCTAATTCTTGTTGTTTAAGAATTCCTTGGTATCCCAGATTAAACAATAAAGAATCTAGCGTTCTTTATTGTTTAATCTGGGATACCAAGGAATAGAATCCTACTTTTATTTTCTATACTGGATTTCCCATTTCTTCTCCCTTAGTATTTACTAATGTGCACTTTGGTGAACGAGAGGTCATCCCTATTGTTTTCTGGGAACCCAAGGAATGTGCTCTATATTTACACTCAAGGTGAAGAGTGGAAGAACACTAGGAACCAGAGTAAGAGAAATTGAGTCCCAAGGGGGACAAGAAATTCTGGCGGACAGAACTGGAAAATGCTGTCTGACTTCTTACAGAGCACCTCTATCCTTAACCCTGCAGGGTTCTATGTTCTGTTCTAACTCAGGAGACCTGTTTTTTTTTTTCCCACATAGAATATGCAGTTCTGCAGTAGATCTTGCAGTCTCCACCTGAACAAGAAAACCTGAGTATCTGAAAGCTACAACCCCCAAACCATGTCAGTGAATTCAACCAATAGGTAAAAACTTCCTTCCAATTCCTCAAATGTGCCTACCACCCCTAAAGATCTGTCCATCACAGAGGGCAGTGGCAGCTGGCCTCTATCCTGCATCAGTAATCTTAATCCTGTGAGATAACTGGTGTGCACTTACTTGTATGTGCTGAGTCTGCCATGCTGCCCTGAGTTCTTCTGCCCTTGATAGGTTTCTGATATCCAAATGCCTCATGGTTTTCTGATGTCCACAGAAGCTGGCCTGGACTTGGGCATCCCCTTAGGCCTTGACCCGTACAATTCTATCTAAAATCACCTATTGGTTGCCCAAAACTCAGTCATCTCTCCCTAGTATAAAGTGATATCACAAACCCAACACAAACCCCAAATTCCAAGTCCTGTTAAGTAGGTGAAACCTGTTCATCTCTCACCACAACTCCTCCTCTGCTTCCCTCTTCCCCTTCTGTCCTTTCATCCTACCGAATGCTCAATGCCTTAATTTGACCCCTGGCTCCTGAGAGCTTGCCACTTTGATGCTCTATCTATAAAGTTTCCTATTCTAGATAAGCACCTTATGTTCAGAACTTGTCCTGAATCCCTTATCCCTTTCAAAATTTATGAGGCTGGTGTTCCTATCCTCCAGAATCCTGCCAAGAAACATACTGACAACCTATGTCCCAACAGCATTTCTTGATGATGGCTGAATGTGTCCTAGGAAGGAGTCTTCCAAAACAGCCCTACATATGGCGAGTTTCAGACCCTGTGACAGATCATGTGTGGCAAGATACTTTCAAACAGAGACGCTTTTCATAAATTCTTAAATCATAACACTTTATTTTGTCTGTCTATTCAGTCATCTGTCTCCCTCCAATTCCTCGAATGCATCTACCATTCCTAAAGATCTGCACATCACATGCTCGCATCCCCAACCTCTGCTTTTGATCCAGTATTTCCACTGGTGGAAATGGATCCTAAGGAAATTTTTAAAAGAAAAAGAGTAAAAGTAATGTACATGAATGCAACCTAAGTACGTGTAAACAATCTAAACATCCAACAACAGAGGCCTGAGGGGAGATAATAAGACTATAAATTATGTATGACTGAGGGCAAGACCTAAAAGAAATGAAGACACATTTTAGTCATTGTTATATTAATGTAGTAGCCTTTATTAAAAGCTAGGAGTAGAACGTGTTAATCTCCAGATAGGTTATGCAATTTCACATGCTTAAGATTGAAGGGTAAGGCCCACTAGGCAACAATACAATCCAGAAGAGAATTCCAATGAATTTAAAATAAAATCATGGTTTCAGCAAAGTGAATCTTCCACTAAGGAGCTCAGTCTAGTAGAGGAAAAAAGATGTGTAAGTACATCACCTAAAGATAAAGCAAGGAGTGGTAAGAACCACAAGAGAAGCACCCATGAAGTGCTGTGGGAGTACGGGAGAGGGTAGAATGCCTTTTATTTTTTTGCTTTTTTTTAATTTTAACATCTTTATTGGAGTATAATTGCTTTACAATGGTGTGTTAGTTTCTGCTTTATAACAAAGTGAATCAGTTATACATATACATATGTTCCCATATCTTTGCCCTCTTGTGTCTCCCTCCCTCCCCCCCTCCCTACCCCACCCTTCTAGGTGGTCACAAAGCACCGAGCTGATCTCCCTGTGCTATGCGGCTGCTTCCCACTAGCTATTTTATGTTTGGTAGTGTATATATGTCCATGCCACTCTCTCACTTTGTCACAGCTTACCCTTCCCCCTCCCCATATCCTCATGGGGTGGAAGCTTCATGGAGGAGCAGGCACTTGAGTGAGGCCTTGAAGGAAGGTGGGACTTAAAAAGCATTTGAGGTAGAGGGATGTAGCCTGAGTAAAGGTGAGGAAAGGGAAAGTGTGGGCATGAGATGGGATAAAGGGATAGTTTAATAGTATAGTTTGATAGTATTTCATCATCCTTCCATGGGAAATAATACTGATCATCCATTTTAGGGATAGAATGAAAAATGGAAAATAACTGACCAAGCCTGAATAAAATTAGATAACACTGGTTTTTATTTTGGGGGTTTGATTTAAATCAATCAGTTTCTCTATTATTCTTAGTAACATTGCTTCTTTTGGGCTTTGATTTAAACCAATCATTTGCTGCACAATCTCTGTCCCATTTTGCACTTATCTCTCTTATGACACTTCTCACAGCAGTATATAATTTTTGTTTCCACATTGATATCCCCCAATAAACTTTGAGAGCTTTGCAAGAAGGACTGTGTATCATTCATCACTGAGTTCGCAGCATCAAGCAGAAGGCCTGGAATATATTAGCCTCACTGTGCACTTATTGGTTTGCTCCCTCTGGACTGAGAGTATGTTTTACTCATCTCTCTCTCCCTAGCACTTAGCACAGGCCTGGCATATAAGATGCGGTATGTTTGTTGAACTCAGATGAATTAGTTCCCTTCCTGTTCCCTTAGTCCTTGAGCCTCAGTTTCCCTATTTGTAAAATAAGGGTAGTAAGGGTATCTACTATCTCATTACGTTGTTGTGAAGATTAAGTAAGCACTTAGTGTAGCGTCTAACACAGAAAATGTTCAGTAAATATTAGCTGCTATAACTATCATCATCATTATTTTCTGTTGTTGATAAGGCTTCCAGACCTGCTCATGCGAACAGTTCCCTCAAACTGTGCCAGCCTTGGTCAGTGTTGTCCTTGGGTATGGGAAGCTATGCCTGTAGATTTTTCTCTCCCTTGTCTCATCACACTGCTTCTGCTGCGCTTAAATACCCTGTGTAGTGTAAAACTGTAGCTGACCTTGGAGGGCACGTCCACCAGACTAGAAGCTCCCTGAGGACAGGGCCATCTCATACTCATCTCTGGGTCCACATAGGGCCTCATACAATATATGCGTGTTTAAAAAAATGAATGAGTGGAAGCTACTCACCTCCAGCTCTTCTTCCCTGACACTAGACTATATGAATACAAATGCCTATAATCCAGAGTTCCCTCTAACCAAGGGACAGGTCCCAGGGAGCCCTGTGTTGTCTACCTTTGTACTACCCCTCATAGCTCTAGCTAATTCCTTTTAGGTCTTTGGTAATTGGGAATGAATACATCTGCAAAGCTGCAAAACTATTACAGTCTGAATTATGTCTGAAATATGTCACATGTCTAAAAATAATTACTACCAAACTATCCATGTAAATAGCAACAGGTGAGTTATTTAATTCATACTTGCATTTCTACAGTGAAATCATGGGACCCCTGGAAACATGCTGAAATTTGACGTGGAGCTGATTTCTCATTTACACATTAAGAGGCATTGTCGAAAGTGTTTGGTTCCGTTTTTTTGAAAGTCTGGCACTATGTAAGAAAACTTCTAGTTGCTTTATCTCACGTAATCCTTAGAATTTCTCTGGTGGTCATCATTATCCCAATTTTAAAAGTGAGAAAACTAAGGCTCACGGAGGACATGTCATTTTCCCAAGATCACAGAGTCAACAAATGTTGGACTCAAATCAAGTCTTTTACCCCTATATCAATAGGGCTTCTGAGTAGAGAACATTTCAATATTTTTGTAGGGCTCACTACATAGATGACAAATCATTCCACATCTCCAAACCCCTTTCTATTGTTTTCTACATCTATCTCTGCCCCCATGGAAGCATAATCTGGACTTAAACTTGCTAGCTAGTCTTCATGAAATTGCAAAAGAGACAAGAAAATCTCTTTCCGAGTGACATGGGTTACAGAGGAGTTTCTGGGGAGCCATGGAAGCTATAGAGGTGGGGTGGCAGAAGAGGTGCGGTAGGACAGTGGGAAGTAGGAGGCCTTTAATCATAAGCAACACATATGAAGGATCCTGTCTCTATTCTGAAGCTGAGCAGAGCTAAGGGACCTCAAGGACTGGATATCCACTTACTGCTGGGCCCAGGGGGCCTTAGGCAAGATGCTAACCTCCTTTCCCCATTTAGGGTTTTGGACAAGATCTGAGGGTCATTAAGTTAGGACTTAGAGATAAGTAGTATGTTACATGCTGGTTTGGGTTGACTGTTTTGTTTTTTTTTTATTTCCTTTATTTTAATTAATTAATTTTATTTATTTTTTAAACATCTTTATTGGAGTATAATTGCTTTACAATGGTGTGTTAGTTTCTGCTTTATAACATAGTGAATCAGCTATACATATACATATATCCCCATATCCCCTCCCTCTTGCGTCTCCCTCCCATCCTCCCTATCCCACCCCTCTAGTTGGTCACAAAGCGCCAGCTGATCTCCCTGTGCTATGCAGCTGCTTCCCACTAGCTATCTATTTTACATTTGGTAGTATACATAAGTGCATGCCACTCTCTCACTTTGTCCCAGCTTACCCTTCTCCCTCCCTGTGTCCTCAAGTCCATTCTCTACGTCTGCATCTTTTTTCCTGTCCTGCCCCTAGGTTCTTCAGAACCTTTTTTTTTTTAGATTCCATATATATGTGTTAGCATACGGTATTTGTTTTTCTCCTTCAGACTTGCTTCACTCTGTATGACAGACTCTAGGTCTATCTACCTCACTATAAATAACTCAATTTCATTTCTTTTTATGGCTGAGTAATATTCCATTGTATATATGTGCCACATCTTCTTTATCTATTCGTCTGTTGATGGACACTTAGGTTGCTTCCATGTCCTGGCTATTGTAAATAGAGCTGCAATGAACATTGTGGTACATGACTCTTTTTA